>NW_008684796.1:1218-9425 GCF_000695815.1 Acanthisitta chloris | reverse complement strand
TATATACACACACACATATATACCTAAATTGGAAGACTGTCAGCTACAATTGTCACCATAAAAATCTGTCACGAAGGCAACTTTGCACGACTGAATCACAGTTGCTGTTTTTTCAGAGCTCTGCCAAGTAACGTTGTGATGAAAAATAATAGTCAGCTCCAGGAAAAGCCATACTCGGATAAAATTCAGGAAAAAAATAATCAAACCCACACAACTTTCTGCAAGCTAAAGAATTCATTCTTAAAAAGGGGCATTAAGTCAAAACTGAAATTACAATTTTTGGCATGGAGTGTTGTAGTCAGAACCTGAATCCTCCTGTTAGTGTCTGGGAAGACAAACACACACTAAAGGCCCAGTGCTCACCAGCTAAAGCAATAAGCCTCAAATCTCCTAAGAAAACACAATTCCTTAAAAAATTAGACTTCCAAAGTGTGTGTTGGAATTGCTTTAATAAACAAAAGCTTATTCAAATGCAAACCTTAGAGCTAAAATGGAGGGAAAAAATGAATTTGCATTCTGAGCTGAGAAATGGTTTGTTTGGGTTTTTTTACACTATTACTTATGCTACAAAAAGAAAACCAAACAAAAGTATAGTCTTTTGATGATTTATCCTTCATCATTTAAAGCTACTTAGAAATAGTGAAACAGGAGATCCATTAATTTTTTTATGTCAGAGATTAAAAAAAAAAGAAGTGTAGCTCATTTCTCAATTCCACTGTGCCAGGCTAGGCCTGAATCATTACACTGTGGCTATGTTTCTACTAAAGCTCTTGTTTCCCCCTCAAAACTTGGACTTCCACACCCAGTAGGCAACAGTTTTTTTTCAGGCACATTCCAAGCTTCCCTCAAACAGTTCCAGTCAAAACATCACCAGATTTTAATTCCATCAAGAATGTGAGCAACTCATTAAAGGAACTGCCTAATTATAGGTAACGTGCCCAGGCCACAGATTCTGTGGTATCTTTATATAGAATATTATTCAGAAGCAACAGCACCAATTTTACTCAAAAGTTCTGAAAGTTCTGCTTATTTAGTGTAACAGCAAAGAACTGCATGTCCTCAACTAATTAACAGAGTTTGGGGAAAGAATAAAAATACTAAACAAACTCTCACTACTCACTAGTGGTGAGAAAGATCAAGACAAGAGGAAAGAAATGTCATCAACTCCTAAGAAAATTGGAAGTTTTAAAGAAATAAAATTCTAGATATACCAGTCACACAAAGAAAAAAGCCTCAAGTGTGAGGCAAGTATGTGCACATAGTTTTCAGGAGCTTTTCTGTTTCTTCAGCTGTTTTCTACTTTGACAGGTTGCAGATTTCTGAACCTGTAAGCACAGCAAATTGCTCTGCTCCTACTTCAATGAAGTCCCAAACACCAGAGACAAGCATTGCATCTGCTGAATGGAGTGAATGACCTTGAAGGATAAAGGAAGGACAAACTTCTCAGCAGTATAAAGGGAAAAAAAAGACATGGACCTCCTCGTGGAAAGAGGAAAAAAGGGCCTTATCAGATGCCCACTAGTCAGAGGCAAACGTGCTCTGCAGCCTGTACAGGGTTCAAGAGTATCCAAACAAATTTCATTCCCTGCAGCTGAAGACTGGAAAGAACAGGAATAAAAGTAAACTCCTCACCACCACTGTGCCTCAGGGCAGGAAAAGGAAGGCCTTCTCAAAATCTCTTATGGCATCCTAATACATAGGGTTACACACACAGAGAAATACATGTTCTCTGGCACTTTTCTTCTCCAGCACTATCTGTACTGCAACAAGACTCTTCCCTAACACAGGACCTGGTAAATGATCCGTGTTGTAGCTTCTAGATTAGGTTTGCTATACTTAAAACTGGAACTGCTGTTAGTTCCTACATCAGCAGCTTGACTCTCAGCCACAGCTGCCATAAACCTTATCCTGAACCTACCAACACATCCAGCCAGATTACCCAACCACAGCCAAATTCCACCGGAGAGTACAAAGTATACATCCAACAGCAAAAGCTTCCATGCAGCTTGAAGTGGAGCTTAATTCAGTACAGAAAATGACATGTCAAAACCAGCAGCAACTAGCTGCCTACACATACGTGTTCATTCATACTTTTACTTTCTTTTTTTAAACATCTGTACTGCTCGCTCAGGCTTGTTGTGACAGGATGAGACACACCAAGGCAGAGACGCCGAAGAGGTACTCTGTCCTCATCCTAGGAACAGAAACACAAATCCTCCCCTGGAATTATTTCTTCCCCCACACATTCCACATCTAACCTGCTACATCTCAGCAGAGCAGAAGCAAGTGACAGCCCATCTGAGAGGGCAACAGTGTCCAAGACAGGAAAGGGCTCAGATTAAAGAAGAGCTACAAGATCTCCTCTACTTGGCAAGCAACAGAGGCTTAACAAACCATCAGGGAAAAATATCTCAGAAATAAAGAACTAATCAAAATTCACAAGGTTAGAATTGGATAAAGAAAGGGAAGAGATGAAGTACCTGGGAGGAAACATACAAAAAAATAAGTCAACAAATCAGAAGGAAGAAGCAATCAGAGGGCAGAACTTTGGAGGAGAGGATGGAAGATGGAGAATACTCCCACCAGAGCAGGTTGCTCAAGGCTTTAGCCAACCTGGCTCTGAACACTGCCAGGGCTGGAGCAGCCACAGCCTCCCTGGGCAACCTGTGCCCATAGCACCCTCATAGCAACGAATTCTTCCTAATATCTAATCTAAATTTCCCCTATCGCTACAGTTCCTAATGAAGAGTCAGGAGCACAGGTACATTTTTAAGCCTGTGATTTTGGCCAATCCTTCTACATTATGACCATAGTTGAATGGGAAAAAAACCTAAAACAACTGAATTCAGGACCCAACAAGTGAAAGGACCATACTGTTCCTCTACCTCAGCCAGAAGTCAGGCAATCTTTAAATCTTATTTCAGCTGACTTACAAGGATGAAGCAACATAGGATCAACACATCCAGACAGCCAAAATTAGTTAAGGCTTAACTAAGGTGGACTTTGCAATAGCACAAAGCAGCAGCTGTGCCTTTCACAGGAGCATTAGGCTGTGGTTACACAGTGACTTTAAACCCACATGAACCTCGGTTGCTATTTCCCTCTCCATCTTCAGAAACCCACCATTCCTTCTCCCTCTCATGCTAGCAGCAGCACAGGATCAGGGACTGGGTTTATCAAAAAGATTGGGAGAAAAGTCAGGGAAGGTTTGATTTCAGGTGGGTGAGTTCCCTAGCCCACACATCCCAACCACCCTTGCGCTGCAGTAGATTTAGTTTCACAGCTTTAGCCCAGACTAAAGTCCAGACTTCAGAACAGATTAAAATAGCCACATAACTACAACTTCATTCTCTCTGGCAAAACACAAATGCGAAGAAGTTTTAAAAAACACATTTTAGGACGCATTAGGAAAAACTGTAAAGGTTTATCAAGTGCTTTTTCAAAGCAGGTCCCAAGCCTTTTTCATACCTTGGGAAAAGCAGGCCCTAATGTTCAAGGTAAAGCAACTATCACTTCACAAATTTATGAAGTCTGTAGCATGTAAATACCTAACAGAAACACCAAGCTGAATTAAAACGTGGACTATACAAAAGTTCTTTCCAATTTGGAGACATGTGCACACACACAAAAGGGAAGTGTGCCTGTTTCCCAGCAAACCAAAAGTGATTGCAGATTACTAACTGTGACTCATTTACTACCATCAATCAAATCAGGCAATCTTCAAGCCAAAATAAAATACATGAAAATTGCTAACACCTCTGAGACATTCAGCCATTCATAACCCAGCTGGGCCCTGGAAATAAAAAATAATTAACTCACGGCCTAAAAGCAGCCAGCGTGGATAGAGTGAATTTCTCTTCCTTTTTTGAAGGGTTTCTGGTTCACAGCAACAAACCTACATTTACCTTTCAGGGAAAAAACCTCTTTCTCCATCACAGTGGCAGAAAGACAATTTTCTTATAGTAATGTCAGCACAGATCTACCACATGAAGTGATATGATAGCTTTAGTGAGCTACAGAAGATAAACACATGTCATGCCTAAAACTGATCCTAAAAGCATCCTGAATCACTTGTTCCACAAATTCCCCAGTCAGTAAGTACGAAGAAATGTAACATGAAGAGCCAAATAGAGATTATAAACACAGAAATGTATTTTAAGCCTATTTGCTAACACATTTCAAACACATTTTTATTATAGTCTTGTCAAGTCATGAAAAGAGACTTCAGCTTTAGTGCTACTAAGCTTTCACAGAGAAACACACCACAGTTTGGAAGACCGAAATGGATACTTTATACTAAAGGAGATACTAGATTTGTACATTGTGTCAACAGCATCAAACTCCCAGGAAAGCTTCCACAAATTAGCACCACACAGTTTAGTCGAGAACCCGGTATGCTTTCCACAAGCAAAACACTTTGTCTTTCTTCCCTGACCTCCAGGACCTGAATCTACATCCTTACACACACAACAGTATCTTATCACTCAAAAAGATGTTTTCTAGATTTAAATAAACATGGTGTGTGTATGTACAGCCCTCACAGAGATTAAGTATCTGCAGGGGGTCTGGAGAAAAGGGAGTTCCATACACAGGCCTCAACCCTGACCAAGAATCCCATTTGGAATAAACAGCAGTTCGGTTCCAGTCTCTCCAAAATGACATAGTTTAAGCCTTCCAACTCCAAACATTTAAAGGAGTTTTGCATAAAGATATCAAAGCTATTGGAATGGCAACTATGCTTATGATCTGGTAGGCTGCCAAAACCCATCTGCTAATATACCAGACAATAGATGTATTCTGCTAGAACTCACAAGAGAACTTTCTGATCTTTTCCTTGTATCACTACTTCTTTAGTTGCATACAAAACTAAAGGGACAGAAAAAAATGTAAATCAGGGTTTCACATCCTATACAAATGCTATGGTTTATAAAACAATGAACACAGTAATTATTCACAATAAAGCAATATTTTTAACCATGCATTTGTAATCACTGGCTTGCAAGCCCTGATTCAGTGTTTCCTGTTGCAACTGCAGTTGAGTTTCCAGAATTCAGAGCAGCACTGGCATGCAGTGCCTGAAAGCTTCGAAAGTGTCACAAAAAGACCCAAACTTCCCCAAGCCTTGATAAATAAGCAACATTCAGTTAAACTCTCATCCTTTCAGACAGCAGCAGGGTGCTCTCTATAAAAACAACCCTTCGTTCCAAAGACAAAAAGATCCTGTGTACGGGTTCCAGCTTTCTGGAATGCTCCGGAATCACGATGGCTGCATATTCTGAATACAGCCATGAACATACAAGCCATGGGATGAGGAGGGTGACACCCAACATCTCGCACGAGCGTTCCATGCAGCGCAGGACCGACACGGCCGAGGCCTCAAAGCCCAGTTCCCTGCTCACAGAGACCACAAACCAAGATCAGCAAACATTTTTAACCCAAAATTCACTCATTCTCTCTTAGCCTGTTAGCTGATATTTGAACAAATCACCGACACGACGGAGCTGTCGTACCCGATCACGTCATTCTGTGTTTAAAGAATGTTTAATCTGTAAATCCAAGCAAACAAGAGTGCTGGACATAGACTACACACGTTTAGTGACCATGGCAGTGAATTAAATACATTAACCTGGTTTCTTAATCCTTAACATTAAAATTCACAGATTTAATTAACTGCAGACGTTAAATTGCAATAAAGAAAGATATTTTAAGCTACTATTTTCATGTGTTCCTGTTTTTTTATCCACAGGCTAATACTGCTTATGACATCTTTCAGCAGAATACACTGAAATGATTTTAAGCCCCTGAAAAATAGCAAGTGCTAACAAAACCTGGACTAGAGCAGCAGTACCTGGCCTAGATCTTCTTAAAATAAGTTTCTATGCAAGAGGAAAAAATTCCTTGGTTCAGACGGTTAATTATTACTCAGCATTTGCTGGTTAAACACTGCACAGACATTAATTTTAATCTAAGGAAATGAATGCAGTGATCTTTCCGATACAATAAAGTGTCTCAACACCCCCAGAGGAAAAACAAGGGGGAGAAGGCTCAAGCCTGGACATTCTGATTTATGAGGAGAAGACGGTGAGAGCAAGACAAGCAGTGTGTCACCTGTCAAAGCCAAACATTTACATTTCATATACAAATATCAAGCAGGAAATCTCATTTAAATAATTAATAGGAGGGCTACACACTGCCAAAAATAGCAGGACAGAGGTGGACTGATTATTTTACAGAAAACCTTCCTGGAAATGGATCCACTCCAAACGGAATGATTAATCCTCCACATAATGCCAGGTACCCACTCCCACCATATTTTGTGAAATCAAACTTTGCATTTCAAGAGAAGCAATCACATTACATAAAATGAATAATAAAACCCTCACAACTGATGTCATGTAGATTTTCCCTCTTGTTCCTAACCCGTGCAGAGTTTTAAATTATAAATGCAAATATCTCCTTATAAGTTTCCAGTAAAAAGTGCAATCAGTTTGAAAGTGCTAAAGTTCAAAGCTATCTCCAGCAAGACATAAATCATCAGTGGCTTTAAAATATTTTAATAATTTTAGCAGCCTTTTACAACTGGTAAATCAAAGTCTCAGTCTATTATATAAAGAAATATTGCCGAAAAGACCAAGGCATTTTGTATGTTGTTTGGGACTTTTTTTTAACATTTCCCCCATTGAAGAGAAGAAAAAAATGGTTCGCATTGTGTTAGCTCCAGTTATAATTTCCAGCTGTGTCAAAACTTTAACAGCCTAAAAGCAGGAAATCCAAAGAGGAAATTCCATCGTCAGTTCCTGAATTTTGTAACTCAAATGTTCTTCCAAAAATTGGACCTTAAAGGAATTTTGGTAACACTTGCAGTAACCTTACCTGATATCTTCAAGTAGCTCACATTCTGCTTGGTGCTTGGCCTGAAGTTTTGTCATCTGCTCAACCTGAATGTTTTTTAGCTCTTGTGTAACTTTCACCTAAAATAAACCAAACATACCACAGACCACATATATTTTCTGGAGTTTAAGTCAAATTTCAACAAGAAAAGAAACAGTTCATGTCCTTATCGATTCTGAAATTGCACATTTCAGTGGAAAATTTGAACAGGGAGTTAAGAGTGCAGTTTAACCCTACACATAAAGGCTGATGTCACCAAGTGCTGTCACCCCATCCACATGGCAAGAAATCTCATGCTCACTCCCAAACATTAACCAAAGTACAATTTTATTCCAAAACCTGAGAGGATAACTTGTCTGCAACAAGAGTTTTGTCTAACAAAAAATAAAAACAGGCCACAGGGGGAAAAAAAAAAAAATCAGTTATAGCATATAGTATACATTTTGCACTTCAGCTGAAGCCACACAATTTAGAAATTTATTTAATTGCCCTGTAATTTCTGTCATTTAAAACCAGCTTAAACATCATGTTGTGTTTCGATTGTGCATCAGATCATAAAAGGCTTCAGAAGGTTGGCCTTACATTTTTTAGTATTGCAGTTTTCCTTTGAACCTTGTGATCCTGAAGCTAAAATTTCAATACTTTGGGAACCTACTTGATAACTGGCAGACAGGACCAATAGCACAGGTATTGGGAGTGATTTGATTTTGGAAGGGAACCTTGGAGATGTTTTGTTCTTGTTTTTATAAAGCAAGAGATCTTGGCATTTAAGCCCTCTAGTGATCATAAGGAATCCATGGATGGGCCTAAAAAAATGATCACCAGTGTGTCTGAAGGCATTATGCATTCATGAGGACAGAAATGCCAAACACTTACTGCAGTGGGGGAAGAGAGATGAAAAATTCACAGAGGAAGAAGGCACCCATCTCCCTCTTCTTCACTAGTCAGGCAAAATAACCCTCTAGATCTCATCAGCTCCTCTATTAACTCCAAAAACCATCCTCCAACAACAAGCACCCTTTAATCACAACACATACATGATACCAAAAAAATTAAAACCAATCACATGCATGCCCCTGAGTTTACACAGAAAAAAGTGTCTATTTTTATCGTGAACTTTCAGTGGTTTTGTTTTTATCTGTGCATGAAAAAAACCCTACTCGAAATAAATAAACCCACACGAGGCAAACCATGTAATGGAAATAATCTCAAATGAAATAATATAGGCAAAGAATGACACATATGTAAAATACATAAAGCACAAAATGCAGACTAAAATTGAAATAATTGAAATGGATTCGGTTTTGTTCAACAAA
>NW_008684796.1:662-1178 GCF_000695815.1 Acanthisitta chloris | reverse complement strand
AAGGAGAGATCTCCACTGCAGCTGCCTGCCAGGGCTACTGGGGAGCTCAAGGCATGACAAGGGATTTCTGTTTATGCTCCCTCACAAGTCTTCCTCCTCTCCCTGTCTCTCCTAGTCACTGTTATCCAGTTCTCTACCTGGCAAACCCCTGCAATGTCCTCACTGAGAAATCTCAGAGTCACATATGAAATCTCAAAGATCTGTGACAATTGGACTGTAACTGATTCCGGCCCAAACCACCCTCCTCGGGCAGCATCACAAATATGTAACATGCACAAATCTCCAACCCACAAAACTCCCTTCCACGGTGCCTGCAAAGGAGCAGCTTCTCCATCCTGAGCTCCACTTCACCCTCTCCAGCTCTCCTTTTCTCCCCACACCCCAACCATTCCATACAACCCCCAAAATAACTAACCCATAAATCACCACGTATCAGTGCTTACACATAGCTCAACACCCCACTATGGCTCAAGTCTCCCACATAACAACCTGCCTACCCAGACAAGCCACCTAGGA
>NW_008684796.1:0-484 GCF_000695815.1 Acanthisitta chloris | reverse complement strand
CCCATAGCAGTCCCCCTGATGTGAAGCACCCCACATTCCCATAGACCTCATGGTCACAGAAAACCCTCCCCAATGTATTTTCAGACTGTTCCCATCACACATGGGAATGTGTGTAAAAATGTTGTACATTTTTGGCTGTCCCTGTTCCCTGTGCTCCTGACACACGCCGGGATAGTCTGCATCCTTCTATTAACTCCAGACTTGACCTTCTTCTCCAAGACAACCACCTCTATCTCTGTTGGCATCAACACGCCCCCCGACAGAGCTGAGCCCCCAAAATACAGCCGGTGGCTCCCCACAACCAGCACAACCTCAACACCTCCGAGCAGCCAAGCCCTCCGCAGCCCCTGACCCCCTCCCAGCCCTGCCCATCCATCTCTTCTTCCCTCGGAGAGCCTCCACCGAGGATGGGGGTGGCTCAGCCACCCCAACACGCACTGACCAAACGCTGTCCCCTGGCACCTCTACCCTTCCCCGCGCCCCG
>NW_008684795.1:0-20449 GCF_000695815.1 Acanthisitta chloris | reverse complement strand
TTCCCCTTCCCCTTCCCCTTCCCGTCATGCCTGAATCCCTTCTGGGACTGTCTCAGATCATCTTTCAGTAGCATCTGTGCCAAGGGAAAGGAGTCTAATTTCCTTGCTTCTGATAAAAAGGTATTTTGACTAGTTCCTTCCTTATCACTGCAAACTCCTTCCTCACCTAGGATGTGCTGTCACTCTGCTGGGAGGCCTCCCCCTCACTGCACAATTGAATTTAATCACTCCACAGCCACCCTTATTACACAACTGAACTTCATTTGTTTGAACCAGCTCTGGTGGGTTATTTAGGAACAAGCCAACCCCACTCTCTGCTTCTCTCGTGCTCTCTTACCTCTTCAGGTCTTTTGGAAACGAGTATAAAGCCATTGTTATCGATGAGGAAACAGTTCAGAATCTGCAGAGATGCAAGAGAGGCAATATTAAAAATGGCTTTTTCCATGTTTGTAACTACTGCTGTGTTCAGGATGGAGCGGTGTGGGCTTGTGATTATGGCAACAGTCTCAGCATTTCCGTGCCTAGTCCCAAGGCTCAGCTGCCACAGGTTTTACACAATTGACTTTTCCCTCTCTGCCTCCACTTTGAGGTATTTAGTTCACGAGCTGTCACAGAGATTGCCTCTTGCCAGGGCTGTGTGCAGGCCCAGCAGCCTGGGAGCCACACTTAAGACAGGGTATCCTTCAGGAAGTGACAGGATATTGGGAGAGAACTTCTCTTTAATGATATGGTATCTAATGCTTTCCATCTTTAGATTTCTGAGTTTTATAACCCTCTCCTCAACACTGAGTATCAGTGCTGGTCTTATTCTTAATTTGCAGAGCAGGCAATGGAGGCACAGGGTTTAGATGAAACCCCTTAGCTCTTGCAGGGAAAAACTAGCATGTAGAGGAAATCCTACATGAACATACAACAAAAAAATCTCTGGTGATCCCACTCTTTGGGGCAGAGGAGATCCTGTCCCAAATATTCCTGAGACCAAGGTTGAAGCAGTAGCTTAAAAGTACAGAGATGTGTCCAGCATGCATGTCATGCTGACAGCCACTCATTGGAAGATCTGGGATGCCAGGGAGACAGAGGAGATGGACTTTCCTCAGCATCACTGGCTGACATTTCCATGTCCCAGCTGGCATCTCACAACTGAGAGGAAGACCTAAACTGCAGATTTGTCACACTGGCATGAGGTCCTGCCCAACCTGAGCAATTTCTTGTGTGGAGACAACAGGCAATACCCTTTTCTTAGGAGACAGAGATCTCCACAGAGCAGATAGACAATCACACCCATCACAGGTACAGAGAAGAAATCTAGGCAACTTACATCATCCTGACAGCTGAGTGGACAGGCACCATCAAAGGCACTGCACTGGAAGGGAAAAGCAGAGAATTAACCATGGTGTTAAGGAAACTATCTTGTCTGACCATTCAGGAGCTCCTCTGGCAGTGACATTCCCACCACCAGAGACTTTAACAACTGGGCCTGAAGCCCCTTCACACTGGTGGCTCCAGTGAGCTGATGGGCCCTGCCTGGCTCCCTGCACACATCACTCTCACACAGACCAGTTTTCCACAGCAGAGTCTCAGATGTCCAGAAGCTGAAAGCAATTTATTCACGATGCAGTAACACAGAAACAGGCTGAGCTGGTGGCTCCAAGGAGGGATCCTGAGCAGAGGAAACCCTGAGCTTTCACACCCTCACAGTCTATGTGTGCCATAGCCTGGGCTCTACCTGCTGACTCACCGACTCCTGCTGTGTTTCTGGGTGGCTGGACACCTGTCTGGCCCACAGGACCCCACACCCCTTGTTGTGCAAAGGGTTGGCATGGGGCTTCTGCCACCCAAAGCTCAATCTACAGCACACACTGCAGCTGCACACTGAGCTACCTGCACTGAATGCACTCCTCAACACATGGCATGATCTAATCTTACAGTCTCCCCCTTGGGACTGCTGACTTAAAGGTCTCCATAATAGCATCCCATAAAGCTCTGCAATGTAGCTGGCATTTCCAGCAAGACAAGCTCTACAGCATGCCCAGGTACCACCCCCAAGTGACTCTGCATACTCCCCACCTCTCCAAGCAACATCCCCTTTGCGGAGGGCTCTGATGCTGCACCTGCCTCCCTGACAGGCTTCCAGCAATACCTGTACACTTCAAGCAGAGGTGGCACTTGCAAAAAGGGGAAAAGCAAAGGTTACTGTGCACCAGCATGCATTTCAGCATCTGTTAGTATCTGGACTAAGCACATGGCATGGTATTTTAGATCAGGATTCTTCTCAGGCAGGGATGTTTTTTGTTGCTGTTGCTGTTGGTTTCTTTATTCTCCAGACAGCTAAGGATAAAATAGGATGTGAATGGTGCTCATGTAGCCCAAGGCACCATCCATTTGCTTCATTTAGGATTCCTGTGTACTGGACTTGACATGTGTTTCACAACACTGAACCGGGTGTGGACACCAGGGGTTAAGTGGTGGGTAACAAAGTCCTTCAGGTGCTTATTGATTCCATAATTGTTCTGAGTGTGCCATGTCTGCATGTGTTTGTCTCTTTGTGTTATTTTTTCATTCTATTTTCTCCAAGAGTGGAGGGAAGAAAGCTGACATGGTGTTGCCATTTCTGTACATGGGGTCCCCTTCCTGCCAGAGGTTTTCTGGGGTCAGGGAAGGACACTGGCATAGCACATAGCCTGTCTGCTCTCAGCCAGCTACCCTTTATTTACTCAAAACACTTAGACATAAACTCCAACCTCCTTTCTGGATGAGTTTTAGTAACAAGATGTGAATTTGCCATTTCAGACCACAACAAGACCATAACTTTCAGTTAGAATTTGTTTCTTGCCTTGAGTTTTGCAGAACAAAACCTGTACTTTGAGTTTTCAAGCTCCACAGCTTTGCAATATCACATGTTCATGCTCTGACTCCAGCTGGCTTTTTGAGGCTCTAGGGATGATGGTTTAAAAACATCCCTTATCCACCACTGCAAGCACCATCTCACCCCTGCCTACCACCAAACAGCATGTGGTTGTTTTGTTTCCCTGGATGAATGCCTAGATGTGGCTCTGTACTTCACCCTGGTGGGTTCCTTCCTTTGGTCAGCAGAGAAATATGGCCACAGCAAACCACTATTTTGGCCTTGGGAGATAACAAATACAGAGCTCAGATATCAGAACAGAAACCCAGGTGAACCAGAGCTGTTTCCCAAAAGAAGGGCCTGCATCTTCCTCAGCAGCGCGAGGACTGAGCCTTGCTGCCGCTGCTCTTCTGGAACTGAAGAAGCTTCAGCAGTGCCTGGTGTTGGGCTGGCCATAGAGCAGTGGTACCACAGTGAGAACCCTGGTTTGAGAGCACGTGCAGCTTGCAGGGAGCCCCTGAGGCAGGAGCAGGACTGAACCTCTGCTCCCTCATTGCTCTGAGACCATATCTGCTGCCTCATGGCCACAGCTCCTTCCTCAGGGACCACTCTACTTCACAGCATCCTCCTGCTGTTGGTCAGGTCTCTGAAACACTGTGACCCAGAGCACTTCAGCTTTGCCAAAGACACTTAATTACTGTGAAGACAAACAGAGCCTATGACAGGCTTGGACTGTGTCCAGTGAGTACAGACAAGGGACAGTGCCTATAACATGCTGCCACACAAATGACACGATTACGAAGCCAAGCTGCAGCGAGGCATGCCAGGATGCCTCCCTGGTCCCAGCTTTTGTCTACTTACATCACTGTCATTGGGCTGGGAGATGGGAGGCACAGCGTGGACATCCAGAGCAGCACAGCATGCAGTAAAGCAGGAGAGAGAGAACAGAGTCTGTTAGCCATTCCTCTGTCAAAGAGCGGTCAAGTCCTGCGAAACCATACGCAGGCTTTTTCATACCAGCACCTCCCAGGCCACAGCTTGCAGGCACTTGGCACACAGACTTCCTTCCAGCCTCTTTAACAGTGCTTTCCAGTTTCACCTAACGCCCATGAGGGCTTGCTTGTGTGAGAACTGTCTGGGTATAACCCTCAGGAGATTTTTTAAAATTAAGCTCTCTGTTGCTGCTTCAGAATGTGCTCATGTGCTTTGCAGAACATGTTTCAGGTTATGTTTGTGTCACCTCCCGCCTGTGAGAATGCTCCTGCCACCACACCGAACTCTGGGGTTTTCTGTTCCTCATGTGTGCTCACTCCCAGCGAGCAGCTTCCTGTCCTCTCTCTTTTGTCAACCCCGTTTGGTGCCAGTTCCCTCTCCTGACAGCAGAGAGCTGCTGCTGCTGTGTGCTGCTTCTGCCCATCAGCCTCACCCCTCCAGCAGACCTCCCTGAAAGCAAAGCCTGGGGAGAAAGCCCCTGGGTGATAAGGGAAAGGTGTTTCACCTTTCCTACAGCCTGGGGAGAAAGCCCCTGGGTGATAGGGGAAAGGTGTTTCACCTTTCCTGTCTCTCAAACTGAGGGAGATGTTTTAATTATTCAACTTCTCTCAGTCTAGCAACTGTGTCCAAAATTAGGACAACACTAGAAGCTTATCCCCAGAGCAAATAATTTTTATTTTGGCAAGCTGGTAGTGTTTTGTTACCATTACCAAGATGCTAAGAGAAGACAGTAGATTTTTTTCTGAGTGCCCAAAATTGCAGAATTACATGAGATTTCTGAAAGGCTGAATGAGCACAAGTGTATTTCCACAACTAAACGTGCCGTATGCAGCAGAGCCAACGTGACACTGGGATGCTGACACTGGCAACACAGCATTTGTGGAACAGACTCACAGCTCACACTGCATTAGTGCCATCCAAGGATTACAGGAATGTGTGACTTCAAACTTCATCAATCTTTTAACATGAATTTCACAAAAGCCCTCATCAAAATGCCATCGTTTGTGATGTGACATACTATCTACCTTGCTGATGAGGAGCAATAAATTGTCCCTCTGCACGATGGCTGATGCTCCTACCTGTTGCATGGCCATCCAAAACTTGTTTTGGAGCAACTCCAGCTTAAGCTGCACACCCACCGCTATGGGAAACAAAAAGAGGGGAGGACAAGAAGAGGAACATGCAAGAGACAGAAAGACAAACACAAGTTAGGAAAAGAGGAGTGAATATTTGCCCAAGATGGTGAGATGGAATTCACAATTGCAACCTGCTTCCAAGTGTGAACGATAAGCATCAGGGGATCAGCGCTGAGTCAGACTGCCAAGTGAGAGTCAGAGGTTTAACAAGGGAGAGAAGAGGTGACACTGACTGTACTGAGGTGCTGAGATCTCCCTCCTACTAAACACTCTGAAGCTACAAACAACAACAAAAATATTCCCCCCAGTGCTCTCCAGGAGAGCTTGAGCTTTTGCCTTTGTCTTTTTCAGATTTGCCTGCATGCAAACAGATGTTTGCGATCACCCCAGCCCCAACTCCTACACTACATAGCATCAATCAGAAATAAAGTAGGCCAGTGTGAGGAAGGGATTAATTTGAAACCCCACCTGTCTCGAGGGGGAACCACAGAGATTCAGACTACTCCTAAGCCACTAGAAAAGCACAGAATTATGAATGCCACTTGACAGAAAGTGTCGATTAGGAATAGTGATTTGTTACCCAGTCCCAACCCAGTGCATGGTAGGCTAAGCAGAACTCTGTATGTGTGTGTTTCTTAATGAAGTGTGTCCTAATTTCTTGGCTTAATTTCTCTTCTATTCCCAGCATCATGTTCCTGAAGTAAGGCACAGCTCCACAGCAGAAAAAGCAGTGCAGGGTCTCCCTGACAGAATAACCTAGCTGTCCCTGGGTAGGTTGCCTGCGAGCACACGTAATAACCAGTGCAGCTGTGTGCAGCCTGGCATGGTGATAGGGAACAACTGGGCTCTGCGTCAACTAGTTGAATCCAAGAGCTCTGGAGGAATTACAGCCTCAAGCAGGACCTTGAAATAGAATATAAAGTGCAAGTGAGGGAGAAAAAGAAATACAGAGAGGGAGATTTTGAGCCTTTTTTCACAACCACCAATATCAGGCGGGTGAAGTGTTGCTGTTTCTACAGATTTCCTCTGAATTAGAAGGAGCTTCAAAGGGGAGAACAGATCCTTTAAATCTGAATCATGCCGTGTGGGTGCTTTTAAGTTAACAGTATGATCTGATGCTCTAATTCAGATGGGTATGAATTAAAACCGGAGTATACAATGGTATATTTTCTTGACACAGGTACAGAGACCTTGGTACCTGGCATCAGCTCCACCTTTTATACCAGTGCCCTTGTCATACTCCCACTGCTGGCACATCTTTCAAAATCCCATGTATCAGAGGTGCATTTCTTGTCCAGCTCTCCCTGCTGTAAACTGAATCTGACTGCCTGTACGTGGGGGAGAGGAAAGATTTTGTAGAGCTGCATTGCCCTAAGCCTCACAGAGAGCAAACCAGACAAGACAAAGAATGCAAACAAAAGAGGAAGAACAGGGCTGAGTCTAGCTCAGGCAAAGATTCATCAGCTTCAGCGAGGCTATTGCAGGCATGGTTTGGCTTGGTGCCCCTGCTGACAAATCAGCAGTCCATGACAGCAGGCAAACAGTGCTGTTGCTGCTGAGCCCAATGAGGCCCACGCACCCGATTTGGTATGTAGCTTTAAATAAATTCATAGCTATCCTTTCAAACCATCTCAAGAAAGAGTCATTCCCCTTATCACTGCTGATCACATCAATGGGACTGAGCATTACCCAGTACATATAGTTTTTATGAGACTTGAAAAGGAGTCGACAGCTACATAACTAACCTTGCAATGCAGAGACTTACTCAGTGGATCACATTTTTGCCAATGGGAACATTTAGCCTCGCATTGTTCTTCAAAGGGGTCTTAGCCCCTGGGTGTGAATCCTTGCTTCTGCCCAGGAGGCATGAGTGGCACATGCCAAACCTGGACAGAGTCGGGCCTTGGACCTACAACATGAAGAAGAAGAGGACCTGGGGGCTCACACTGGAGGCTGGTGGCAGGAACAGAAAACAGACTCTCCCAGCTCTCTTCTTCCCCTTTGCACAGTGCTCACAGTCATGTCTAACCCATTTGTGCTATTTATCAGCAAGCCTTGTCCTCTGGATGCAACGTTTGCAGCCCTAACCTCTCCACAGGGCTTGCGCTTACTCATCTCCTCTGCACTAGTCCTTTCTTTCCTTCCCAATGGTTCAGCACATATTTCTAGCTAGAGGAATCCATGCAGGTGTGGGGAGCACCACTCTCCTCCTCACATCACGGCACAGTCTGAAGAGGTTGTTAGAAGCAAAGCTGGAGGTGGTTGTGCCTTGAAGCCAGGTTTGTCTGCCTGGATGGAATCCATCACAGGGAACCCTATCGCTCCACTCTCCTGCCTGGCAGCACCACACCTTGCCAGTTGGTGTGGATTGGTAGCTACTGGCAAGAACTGTGGCAAACTTTCACACATTCAGGTGACCTGAGGAAGACATGGGAGCTGAGGAGGAACAGACCACAATCACCCTCCCAGTGCTAGTAGCATATAGTAACCTGGGCATGCATCTTCATGCTGTTGGTGAGGCCAAGGAGAATGGAGGAAAGCAGCAATTCAGTCTGAGGTAAGGATGATACTACTGCTCAGATGAGAGGGAGAAAACTGGAACGAACTCCTCTGTGCTTGTTCTGAAGTATAACTGACTGTTAATGAGCCTTTTTGCTCTGGTGGCAAAGAGTATGCTGCATCAGCGGGAAGATCTGAGGCCCATGAAATGGTGAGTGGCCGCTGCGGAGTCCTCAGAGAGACTGTGGCTAATAGTTTTATTCCTACTAATGTGCAAGCAACCTGTGCAACTGGAGCATCCCAGCAGTGAAATAAACATGAGGACAAGCACTGCTGAACACCTTGCACAGGCAGACATTGCTTCACTGTGTTGATGTGCTACCCAAAGCTGTGCATGCCATCCCACCAGCAGGCACCGTGCCCGCACAGCCATGGCTGCAGCTGGCTCTCTCTGGAGCTGCGCGCTGCCGCTCACCGTGCAGATAAGAGCCTTCCCCTCCACCTGTTTATTCCACCATTGAGCATGCCTGCTTCATTAGCTCATCCTCTGCTTGCCTCTCTTTCTGGCTGTATTGTCTGGCTTCTCTCTTTGATTATCCATATGTTGTTCTCGTAAGGAGCTTTCCCCAAGATTTAAGTCTTGGGCCTGCCACACAACAAAAAGGCATAACAAAGAGTCACAAGATTACATCCTGCAGACTGTTTATTGAGATTTACCTTGCCATTCACGTTCACAACCTGTTTTCATGGCAGCCAGTTCAATGGTTAAATAACACCCCTGATTCAAACAGAAGGTGGTACCAGAGCAGCAGAGCAGCCATGCCCAAAACGTTTGTTTGTATTCTCTATTCCCTATTTCTGAAGTAAATTTCTCTCTCAGGACAGCAGCTAGAAATTTTACTTTAAGCCCTCTAAAAATTTTACTTAATAACTTCCAGACAAATTTAAATCAACAAAAAGCCTAAACCAGCCTGTTTATGATACTGGACCTGATAGAAGAAGCAGTTCAAGTACATCAACGAAAGAGTAACTCCTGTGAATGTGAGTTGCCGAGGTGCTCAGCAAGCTGGAGGAAGGCAAGAGAGGGGGCTGATTTTGGGGCAGTAGGGTACAGGAGCCCATAGGAGTGCACAGAGGGACTCTTGACAGAGGCAGTGGGCTGGATTCAGCTGCTTTCTGCACCCCAGTACCAGCAGGCTATGCTGGGGAGGGCAGGGGATGCCTCTGACCCTGCATGGGTGTCACCACACCCGACACCTGTCCTGAGATACAGGGCTGAGCACACTCTCCCTGCTGCACACCAAACTCAGGGGAACAAACCATGGATGCAAACACTCCTCCCTTTCACTCATTCTCCTCGTCCCAGCTACCCCCTACGAGCACTCCTCAAGTTTTCCCTGAATCCCCAAGGAAACAGACACAGGGCTGTGCTGCATCCAAGCAGCTTCTGGGGAGACCCAGTGTGGCTGGGCAGGATGCAGCCAAACCCACCGTGGGCACTTCTTGGTTAAGTCCCCCTCACCATGTCTGGAACACAGGTGGAAAGGAGGTGCCTTTCTTCCAAACCCCCTGGTCTCTCCCCTGCTGCCTCCCCTTCGCTGCAGCAAGCTAGGGCTTGTCCCTTCCCATCCTCACGCCTTTCTCTCCAGGTTTACTGCAGGGAGGGGAGGAGGTATTCAGCTCATTGCCTTCTCCTGTAACCTGTGCCTGACCAATCTGCCTCCCGAGGGGCTGTGGGGAGCTCCTCCCGCCCTGGCATCTCCTCACCCCTCCTGAGCCCCTCTGGCACCCAGAGAGGGATGGCAGGAGGAGGGAGAGAGAGCGACTGACAGCACTGTCCTTTCCCCAGGATGGGGTGAGGGAGATGAGCTCGTTGCTCGGGGTGTTTGGGCGCGGATCCTGCCTGCCTGGCGGGGTGACTCGTCTGCACTGTCTGTGCGCGTTCCTGTGCGTGTGCTGCTGCCATCGCAGATGTACCCCCAGCTGTCACTTCAGCGCGCACTGTCGCTCCCTCTCCCGCCTCTCTCTCTCTCTTTCTCTCTCCCCTATTTATTATTTACGGAGGATTACAGTCCCTTTCCCACGCTGTCATCTCGCCGTGCGCGCAGGGTGAGAGGCTGGCTCGGGCTGCTGCCAGCTAGGGTCTGCTGAGAGCCCAGCTGCTAACAGAGGGACTTGCTGCTGGATTTGCTTTTGGGATTGTACCGGGTTCACTGGAAGAGCTGCTGTTCTCACAGGAGGCTCCATTCCAGCCTGAGAGAGGTAAGTAAAGATGTCTTTGTGTTTTCCCCCATCCTCAGCCGAGCGAGATGGAGCTGCCCCCAGGAATTGGCTTCCCCGGGGAGCAGTGCCAGGGGCAGCACTGTCTGCCAGGCAGCATCCTGCAGGAGTCTCAGCTCTCAGACCCACAGGCAGCGCTCGGGCTTCGATAAAGCAGAGCCACAAACCTGCTGCAGACGTGCCTGGTACTGGTTCCAGTCCAGTTTCAGTGCAGGCAGCTAGGAGCAACTTCTCCCAGCTGAGAATGGCACCAGTACCTTTCCTTGCATCCCAGGCAGCTCAGGTGCAGCTTTGAGGCTAAGAACTCAGTGCTGTGGTCACCAGGTACTGGGCAGCTCCCAGTGAGCACAGGCTTTTGTGCCCTCCTCGGGGCCAGCATAAGAGATGCCACTTGCCTGACCTGCTAGATATCATTTTGGACTCAGCTGCCTCAATAAGAGCAACCTAAAATGGAGAAGTGAGGACCAAAATTGAAGAGGTTCAGCACGCCACACACAGCTTTAGGGTGAGGGGGGTGTATATGTGAGTGTGGGGGTGTGTGCTCATGGACATGACCACAGGACATGAAGTGAAGGATGCCAAATCACAAGTAGAGCCAAAAATAAGTCCCAAGTTGCTTTCAACATCTCTGCAGGCTGAGCCTGTGATTTCTGAACTTTTGGGCAGAAGGCACAGCACTGTGGGGGGATGGTGGAGGGTGAAACACAGCACAGAGAAGCTTCACAGCCTTTTCCAGCCCTGTCCGTGAGGAAAGGGGGAGAATGACACTCGAGTTGAGCTGATGTCAAGTCCACTGTGGACAGGCATATATGTAAGCATCAGTGTGTGTGTGTGTATGTGTGTGTGCATATATACGCATGCACAGACACGTGCACACATACATCCCATGCAGGGCATTCTGCCCCCTCCTTCTCCCTCTGCCTGACCAGTCTATTATTGTCCCTGCAGCTCATGCTAATTAAGAGAGACGCATAAAACTGGAGCTCTCCCGGGAGATCTGGGGAGAGAGGATGTTTGAAGCTGTTGCTCCAACCAGGTCATGACCGAGCAGAGCCCCAGGCCCACCACGTGGACTGTCAGGTAGCCTGAATGTGCCACATCCAGTACACCCCTGATGGGAATGGCAGCGAGCAGGGTACAGCACTGCTCTGCTGCTGGTGCCTGACCTGACACTCAGGGATGGAGAGAGAAATTAAGATCTCATTTGGGAAAGGACTGGAGTAGCTGCTGTTACAGGGTTTAAAGAAGGAAACCCTTAAAAGACAAGGGAACCCTTAAAGGCACACAGGAACTTGTCCCAAAGCAGGGGACATTTCTAGGGAGCCTTTCCAGAATTGCAGCCCATTTTCCTTCAGAGATTTTTCACTCAGGTCTGTTGGGGGTGGGGGGTGGATCTTCCTCTAACTGCTGTGGGCAAACAACATTTGCAAGGGAATTATTCCACATGAATGAAAGGCTTGCGGGACTTGTCTCCCTGTCAGACATCACTGCTGCCTCTGTTAGTGCATCTTGCCCACTTGGAGGAATTATGGTAAATCCTGAGCAAAGGGGCCATTTGCAATGAGAAAGGGGGGAAGCCTTCTTATATAATTTTTGTACCAGATCATAGCTTTACCCTTGCCTCCAGCAAAGTGAATGCTACATGCTAGCAAGGTGCACTCTCAGCTTGGCTATCTTACCCCAGCTCCCTGCCCTTCCTCTCGCTTTTTTAAAGCCTGATGCAGAAAGGATTTTCTATGCTCTTCAGCACCACAGAAGCCTGATGAAGGCAGATCTGTGTCTTGGTAGAGCTGGGAGGGCCAGCAGCAGCACAGGGCCATGAGGATAGCTGGACCAGAGAATTCAGGGCGCAGCAGAGACTGGAACAGGATTGAGACAGGGTCAAGCCTGTGGGAGGGCATTTCTGGGCAGTTCTTTGGTGACTCTTCAGCACTTGCCTGTTGCTTATTCGAAAGACAGACCAAGCAGTTTCCTTCACTTGCCATGTTTGGTTAAAAGCAGCTGTTCATACCACTTGACATCTGTCCCAGTCCTGGGTGGCTCAAGCCATAATTCAAATGACCATACTGGGATGCTCCTGCCAGCTGGGTAATGCTCCAGCACGCTACACCATGCCACACGCTCCAATTCTCAGTGGAAAGAAGCTGCAGTGGGAGTCCTGGGATGTTCCTACTGCTGCACAGAAATATCTTGTAACAAACCTTATTCCTTCCCGAAATCCTCGCCCACAAAAAAGCTTTGCGTGACTCAGGATATGCTAAAGGCAAGAAGATGTACATTCCTTCTATAAACCAGTTCAATTCCTGACTGGAGAGGTGGAAGGAAAAGTTGGTTCACCTGTGAGGGGTGGGATTACGTGAAATATATTATCTGCATTGCAAAAACGAGCTGTGGGAAGTTAGGAAATGTCAGGATTGGGAGCAGCATGCCATCTGCACTGGGTTGCAGTCCTGACTGGTAGGATCACATGCTGTATTTTCCTGAGCTGCTTCATTCAGGGCAGTGGCTGCATGGTGTTCAAGGAGCGAAGCAGGGGGCTGTTGGGTTTTTTTGGTACTGCTAAGTGTGTGCCTGTTTTATTTGTTTACTGCCTGCCATCCAAGCCCTGCAGGCAATACATCATTGTTCATTGTCTTGTGGTGTTCTGAAGATGTTAGCTGCTACAGTTGTCTTGTAGCTGCTGATAGAGAATTTATGCTCCTGATGAGGCAAGAGAGAGTGGTTGTTTTCCTTGGTTTTCAAAACAACACTTCCCCTTTAGCCACACAGGGAAGGAGCAGCAGGTGCAGGACTGGAGCTTGGGACCTCTTGGCTTTCAGTGCTATTGAGTCCTCGAGATCATAGCAGTTTGCTGGCTGAGCTGCCAGCATTTTGGAAAACAGTTGTGAGTGCTCAGCAGTTCTGCAAAATGGCCCCTAGGGTCTCATGTTGGCTACCCGCAGCATTAGGAATGTACAGACCGTGGCCTCCAAATGGCCCCTAGGGTCTCATGTTGGCCACCCGCAGCATTAGGAATGTACAGACTGTGGCCTTCTGCCAAAACTGTGTCTTAATATGTAATTCTGACCATATAAAAATAGATTTATTTATTACAAAACCCTCACTGTTAGCTTGAGTGTCATGTGTCCTTTGCACTGAGCATGGGATGGGGTGCTGTGGAAAAAAGAAGTAGTACTTGGTGGGGTAAGCAAAGGCAATGCTGTGCTGGATACATGCAAGAGGCTGAATTAAGGGTTGGCAGGTATTTTCCTACACTGGAGTACTTGGCTTTGCAAGCTGAATAGCATATGTTATCATACAGCAATCTTTAAAGTAACGAAAAATACACTTTCCTGATTCTTTTTTTTATGAATGGGAAAACAAGTGACTTTCTATTACGTATGCACTGCAATGCCCCACATCCATCACAGGACGAACTGGGACTTAAATTTACAGCAGGGCCATACCAGTCAGAACTTCCTGACTGACTGCAAGCAAAGGCTGCAACTCTGAAGACAGGCCCTGCTTCTCCTCACTTCAAGGAGGCTGGGAAGATTCCATCCCCATGGACTATGCTATCACACAAGGAATAAAAAAGGTAGGACCACATCCTGAGTCTGGAGATGAGCTGTTAGAGGCAGCTTGACTTGGCATGTCTTTGATGGATGTGAACTTGGCCATAACTGTATCCCTTTTGTGGCTGCAAACCCTGCAGAAAATTAAAGTCACATCCAATTTGAAGACCTTCCTCAGCCTCAGCAAGCTCTGTAGCACGCAGTTGTGATCTGTGTGCTAGCCCAGATGCATCCAAAGATCCCTGCTGGAGCTCTGGATTGTCAGAGCTGTCACCACATCTTGTTGAGCTATGGGCAATGTTTCCAGCTTGCAAGAAGAGTAATTGCGTCCCAGAGATCCACAAGCACTGCTGAAGCTGCAGACAGCAGCCCAGATCCCATGCAGTTTGTGTGGACTTTGCAGGGTTGCCCATCTTGGATGCCCTGGGAAAATGATAAGGGGTGATGGGGCAGCAGAAAAGCTCCAGGCTCTCTCTAGCAGGCAGCACCAACAACCTCATGCCACAGTGGCAACCAAGTGAGACACATCTATGCAACTCACTAAGGCAGAAAAAGGTCTCCTTCAGAGATCAGTACAAACACATCGTGTGCAAACAGTGAGAGTCAGCCCTTCCTGGGGAGGTTTGCCAGGAGCTGTGTGCATGCTGGATCACCCATCCCCTTACCAGAAGAGCAGAGAGGATTTTTACTGCTGGCATCTTGTGCTCTGCCCCAGCATTGCACATGCATGGATGATCTCTGCCCCTGTGAACATGCCCAGGGCACAGGCTTATGAGGTAGGGAAGTTCTTACTCTGTTCCACTGTTTTCTACCTCCTCTCTCTCCTCCTGCTCCAATTGCCAAAGTGGCAAGCCACTACCCTTGCAGCTGGTGGTCTCATTCTGAGAGCCCAGCAACCAGAGAAGCACAGCCAAGGTAAATGAGGAAGAGGGAGGGACTGGTTCCGCAGCCTGGGTGGCAGCAGCTCTCCACTAGGCAGGCTTCTCCATCAGAAGAAAGAGTTACAAGCATCAAGCACTAGGAAGGCCAGTGAGCTCAAGGTCCTGGTGTATTTCAGAATATAGGCCCCCAAAACAGGCAAAACCAGTCTTGGGGCTGATGCAGACATGAATGATGGCAAACAAGCAGGTGTGGGGCATTTTGTGTGCAAGGGACCACCCAGGCTTGCAGCAGCTCACCTCACTTTAGGAATGAGAAACCACAAGGAGAAAGGCTTACGGCTGAAGTGCCTTGGCCTCCTAAGATACAACACAGGTTTCTTGGTGTTGATCTGGATGTCTTTTGATTTGGAGGTCTGGCCACACTACTCAGTCAACATCTGACCTAGCACTCCAGGGACAGAGCTGTGAAGTGAGAGCTTTTATTGATAAAAACCCCTTACATCTTCCTATCTTGCTACTAAATTGATGCACTTTCATCTACTACTCTGTGCATGTAAATGTATCTCTTATCTCAAACAGGCTGGCACCTTCCCTCTTTAAGACCTGCTGCATCCTATGACTCTAATAAGAGACCCAGGGAAGGTACTAGGTCATGTCAAAATTTCTGAGCTCTCAGAGAATCCTTCACAAACTTGAGCCCATACATACCTTCCTTCTTGGACACCACCCAAATAAACACAAGAAAGAGAATACTCTGGGATTCAGAGCCCCATCCAAGTAAGAAGTGCAGAAAACACCTGTGTGAGCAGTGGTAAGGGGAATGAGGACCACAGACCCAGTATTCTCCCACCAAGCTGTCTTCTCTGCCTGGAACCATTCCCTGGGTTGTACCACCCACCCACACCCCCGGGCTAGGCTTGCCAGGAAGGGGGGAGCAGCATTTTAAATGCCAGTGAGCTGGAGGATGCTCGTGGGGTGTAAAGGAGGAACTGGGAGCAGAAGGGTGCATCCCTCAGACCCACCAGGTCCAGAGCGGCCGCAGCCCTTTTGTCAAGGGACTGAGCAAAAGGATTAAGGGCCTGAGCTACCACTGACCATGGGATTAACCCCTGCAGGAAATTAAAGTTGTAGAGAAGGCTCTTCACTCCACAGCTGAGAGAAAGAGAAAAACTGGGATCTGGATTAGAACTGGCAGGGCTGGTGACAAGCCACCACCCACAGCCAACTGTTCCCAGCTGGATCAGAAAATGTTATCTCAACCTTCATGTAGAACCCCCCTCCACATCTCACTTGGTTACCCATTTTTGCCAACAGTGTGAGAAGAACAGAAACACCACTCTGTGGCAAGAAAAAGAGGAGGAAACTGGGTAGACAGCTCACGTGTCCCTGCTCTGAGCCCCTCTCCCACTCCCTCACCCGCTTCCCTTCTCAGCTGCCTCCGTGGTGCATGGAGGAACCATGCACGTGGTCTGGCGCCTTCAGTAATACTTGGAGAAGATGCTGGCACACACATGGCTGGATTTCTTCCTGCCAACTGCCCCCTCAGCTCTCCTCCTGCTGCTGCACTGGGCCTCCTCCATATGCTGCACTCTCACTGTGCTGGGACTTTCCTGTCACTCCTGTGTTGGCTATCCCGATCTCTCCACCTGCTTCCACAGCTTCCAGAGGAATTCCACATCTCCACCACAATCTGAGTCTTTCCCAGCAGTGCTACCTGCCCTGGCTCCCCTTAAGATGCTCTGTACTTTCACAGAGGGTTTGCTGAGCTCTTGTGCCTTTGGAATTTCTGGCCCCTGCAGCATCTCCCAGGCTCATTACTGTGCATTGGTCAGGGAGGCTTGGGATGCAAAGAGTGTTTCCTGGTTAAGGTATGGAATGAGGAATCAAGAAAACTCTCCTGTTTTTGCCACAGGCCTGTCAGAAAACTTTGGGAAAACCTGGCCAAAATTTCTTTATTCTGTGTAACTTTAATAAGCCCTACAAACACTCTCTTCAGGGCAGGAGATAATTTACAAGTCCAAGTGCAAGTGCTGCACCTGACAGCTTTGAAAGTCCTGAGTGGGGAACTGATGTGGGCTCATGATGAAGTATAACAAACAAGGCAGCTGAAATTGCAGACTGACAAACTCAGCAGACATTTTTGCCTGTTTACCCCTCCATAAAATGGGGCCAAATTTGATCTTCCTTGAAGGGGTTTGGGGAAGAAACATTTTTTACCATCAACACATTTGCATCTCAGAGGTGCCTACATGTTGCTAAGCCAAAAATCAGAAGGTTTTTAACCTCTTCACATCACAGAGAAAAGGGTAAGGTTTTTATTTACACTAAGTCAGGAATCCTTTATAACACCTAGTGGGGGTTTTGCACGCTTTCTACTTACTTTACAGCTTTCTATATGAGGTATTTTGCTTAGCTATGATTGATCACTGCAAGTCAGAGGGCACCATTTCTTCTGCAGCTGGGTTTCTCCTATGAATTTAAAGTGTGCTTCCCATTGATTGTGACAGCACAACACTAATGAATCCTGAACACGTGTTAATAAATCAGCAAGTGCTGGAAAGGAAGCCCCCAGCTATTTAGCTTAGAAGCTCACTGGGGCCGTGACACACACTGGATGTTTCTGTGGTGCTGCTGAGATTTGGGGCCACCTTTGCCTGCTTTTGCAGTCCAAACAGACAACAAATGAGGAGCTGCCACCGCAGCAATGTGACTTCTTGTGGTCGATAATTTGCATGACTAAGTTAGGTCTGTGGGGAGACCAAGAATGCAGATGATGGCATCATCTCCATGCCATCTAAACCCATTTGTGGTGTAGTGATCAGGCCATGTGGCTGACATGTCTCCCTGCCCTGTGTGACTTGCCCCGCAAGGGTTGATGGAGGAACAGACATAGAGCACCATGCTTTCATCACTAGATGCTGGGTACCACCATCCTCCTCCATTATGGGGTGACAGTAATAAAACAGGAATCCTAAAAGCAACAAGGAAAGGGGAACGAAAGAAGATAATCTCCTTAAAGCATCCTCCATGCCCTCCCTCATCCTGCTGCTTTTCTGATAAAGGCTAAAGCAATTCACCATCTGAGAGGGGAAAGGGACTTTGCTGCCAAGGAGAGTGTGGGGGAGGGATGAATGTCTGGGTATACTTTCTGATAATTTATTGCTGGCATCTGTTGCAGCCTCTGGTACCTGCCCTTCTGTAATATAGGTCACCCACATGCCCTGCCAATGCTCATAAGCCAGGCTGTTAACGGAGTCTGATCCGTGAGCCATGATCCAAGGGTTACTGCAAAGGACTAGGAAAGATAATCAGAGACAGAAGTTGCTGGGCTCTCTTTCGGACAGTGTCTCATCCTAGTGACACAGCCACCTGTCTCTCTAGCTTCTGTGATGCTGTCTGGAAAATGGGATAGCTCTATCCACCTACCTATAGCAGTGGTGCTACTGGCTATTACTTCAGCTTTACTTCTGGAGGTCGGTCATTAAAGACAAAATAACACCACCTACAACTATGGCAAGAGCCATTCATAGAGCAGATGGAAAGCTTTGGATAGAAGGTGCCACAGAACTGGGAAGTGTTACTAAAACAGCATGTGGATGCAGTAAAATGAAACCCTCCCCACTCTCATAGCAAGCTCCTTGAGACCTTACCCACAAAAGCTAAGGCTTTGGAGTGATACTGCAAACACCCCTGGTGTCTGGGCAGAGAGAAAGGAAGCACAAGACAGGGATAGTGCCTGCTGTAGTTTTTATGCCCTGGCAAGTGCTGCAGAGTTATTACATTCTCCTCTGCATTCCCCCCCTCTACCCCGCCCCCGCTGCCCCCAGCAGTAAAGTTGCCTGTTCAATCTAATTAGGGGAATCCTCATTAGAGAGTCCTCTAGAGTCTGACAGCAGGCCAAATGTCCAAGTGGCACTTCAGCTCAGTGTATTTTTGGCCACTGGAGCCCATGGGCCAGAAACGGATGATTTCATTTTGTTGCTTTGAGCTGAAACTAAAAAAGTTGTCTGTTACTGTCCTATATGAGACAGTAAGAAGAAAAGGCCATCATCAGCCCCGCAGGCTACTCTGTTAATTTCTCCAGAATCTGGAAGAGACATTCAGCTCTAAGCACATGAAAGAAAGCTCTGGACACTGTGTCCCATGGATCACAGGTGCATTCAGTTGACATGTTGCTCTAGGGAGAAGGAACCATATAGTAAGCCCAGGAGAAAGATTAATGCCTGGTTCATGGAGCCCTTGGGTGACTTCAGAGCATTCAGAGCTCCAGCAATGCTGATCAGCCTTGAGTCCCCAAACCCGAGCAATGCCAGGCTGGTTCAGAACAGATGGCACTGTGCCTCTTTTCTTGAGTAGGGGCCACATAGGGGGCACTCCTAGGTCTGGCAGAGTCCTTGCTGCTGGGAAAATCCCTGGCTGTCAGGCTGAAAACAGCCAGACAGATCTGGAGCTGCTCTGGAGAGGTTTGAGGTGTGAGGAGGTGCTAGTTGTCCCAGGGCTATCCATGCTCAGTGCTGCACTGGTGGTGAGTGCAGTTGGCTTGGTGCTCTGCAGAGCAGAAGGCATCTCTTGGGTGACAATAAAACATTAAGTCAGACTTCAAGACAAATCAGAGAAAACCTTTGAAAAAGAAACTCTCAAAAATCCTCTCTGCCTCCTTATACTCTCCTGACTGTGGAATATTAATCGCTAAGGGTGTAATGTGCTTATGGGCAGTAGATGCGTGGGAGAAACTGGGTTTTTCTGGATCCCTGGAATTAACATTTCTCCATAAAGATTGTAATTCAAGCCAAAAATGCAGAAGCTCGTTGTACCTTGCCCTTCAGTAGCCAAGAACCTCTACCTCTTCCAAATCTCCTGCTCTGCCACCTGAGCATATGGTATGCTTGGAGAAGCAGGCAGTTTTGTGCAAGACATGAAGCCTGATAAATGTGGGTTACAGCAGAGTTCCCAGCACATGTGCAAGCCCAACTCTGTGCACATATTTGTAAGTGGAAGCTAGGTTGGTGACCATATGTGCAGTCGTTCATGAAGGTAGCTGCTTTTCAGCCTTGGGAACGCATGTCAGAGTGTACACGGGGTGGCTGCTATCTGTGGGGTGAGGAGTGAGTGGTGTGTATATGTGACATGCTTTTAAAAGAATCTTGGGTTTATCAAGGCCCCTCCATCTCTGTGCGTGTTGCAGCGCAGCCGACAGCATCAAAGCCTGAACAGGTGTTAATCACTATGCACTGTAATAAATTCTAAACATAGGGAAAGGGCTTATTTATACACGGCTGCTCCTCCCACCCTGCACTCTCTGCTTGAGCCTTGGTGCTGCCTGAGAGAAAGAGGCGCCTGTGAGGGACCAGGAATGAGTGCAAGAACTGGACTTGCCCTGCCAGAGCAGAAGGAGGGAAGGGTAGAAACTCTGACCCTGTCACCATCCTGACACCTGGGCACGCCAGTCCTGCTCTCAGCCTCACACTGCTGCCTGTCTGAACAGCACAGAGCAGGGAGCAGGGTGGGACACACACCAGCCCACGGCCTGAGTGGGGGCCTGGGCTGAGGGGCGAGCACAGAGGGAAGCCGTGTCACAAAACACCCAAGGAAGCTGGGTTTGTTTTGTTGTTTAAAAAAAAAAAGCTTAGCCCCCCTGATTGGAACCAAGCCAGCTGATACAGATGGGGTGTTACAAAACAGAGCCAAAAGGCAAGAGCACAAGGAACAGAGCTATCTATAACCCTGACAAAGTTAGACGGAGTGAAGGTGGGGAAGAGGGAAAGACAGAGCATGGCAGGCGGCTGCCCCTGATGCTGAGAGCAAGGACGTGATCATTTGGCAACAGGATTTGGAGCTGATCGACTCGCGCTATCCAGCAGGCAGATAAGGCTCTGTGGCTGTCAGCTTAACTCTGCCGTTTATTCCAGTGCTGTAGGGAGTTAAATAGAGCACACGGAGAGCCTGCTGCTGGGGAGTGAAAATCAAGGAGGGACAGGGAAGGAAGAGGCTGTAATTGGGCAGTGGCCGGGAGTCGGGTGGAAGTGGCTGCAGGCAGAAACCTGCCAGGTAAGTGCTTGCAGCTTTTCATCCTCCTTTTCAATATGGACAGGCAAGGACAGGAGACTTCTGGGGTGGCATTTAGGATTGAGACATTTATATGGGGGAGGCTGAAAGCCTCCTCAGTCAGGCTGACTGCAGGCACTGAATGGGGACAGCTATTTGTTGTGGCTTCTCCTTCAGTGAGGACTGCAGGGAAAGGGCTCCAGCTCAGTTTGGGGA
>NW_008684794.1:0-15195 GCF_000695815.1 Acanthisitta chloris | reverse complement strand
TCCCAGTCCCTGTGTGTGTCTCCCACAGCCACAATCCCTCGGGGTTTTCCCTGTCCCAGCATGGACCACACATGACCACAGTCCCTCAGGGTTGTCCCTCTCCCAGCAGAGTCACTCACAGCCTCAGTCCCTCAGGGATATTCCTGCCCTGGTGTGTTCCACCCACAATCACAGTCCTTCAGGACTGTCCTTCTCCCAGTGTGGGTCACTCACAGCCTCAGTCCCTCAGGGATATTCCTGCCCTGGTATGGGTCACTCACAGCCTCAGTCCCTCAGGGATGTTCCTGCCCTGGTGTGGGTCACTCACAGCCTCAGTCCCTCAGGGATGTTCCTGCCCTGGTGTGGGTCACTCACAGCCTCAGTCCCTCAGGGATGTTCCTGCCCTGGTGTGGGTCACTCACAGCCTCAGTCCCTCAGGGATGTTCCTGCCCTGGTGTGGGTCACTCACAGCCTCAGTCCCTCAGGGATGTTCCTGCCCTGGTGTGGGTCACTCACAGCCTCAGTCCCTCAGGGATGTTCCTGCCCTGGTGTGGGTCACTCACAGCCTCAGTCCCTCAGGGATGTTCCTGCCCTGGTGTGGGTCACTCACAGCCTCAGTCCCTCAGGGTTGTCCCTCTCCCAGCATGGACCCATGACCACAGTCCTCCAGAGATGTTCCTGCCTTGGTATGGGTCACCCATGACCACAATCCTTCAGATTTGTCCCTGCCCTGGTGTGTGTCACCCTGGCCCTGACCTGTCCCTGTGCTCTACACATGACCCAGCCCAGAGAGCAGTGCCAGAACCCTCCAAAGCCTTGACAGGAGGTTTGAGCATCCCTGACAGATCCTGAGCCAGTGATATTAATATCCATCCTGCTGTCACTTCACTGCAGTGACAATGCACTGATTGCATTAAGCTCCCTGTCAGCTCCTCATTAAGCTCCTGATTGAGGACTGTCACTGATGATGTTTCTGTCTAATTAAGACAGGCAGATCTGAAAGCAAGTGGGAAGGAGGATGAGGAGCAGCAGCAGGCACAGCTCTGGGCTCCTGCTGTGTGTGCTGAGCTGGGGGAGCTGAGAAAGACCCTGCACCCCTCTGATTCCAACTGAGGAGAGAGTGTTAATTAAAAACTGTGTCAAGGATTCCTCTGCTGAGGCTCCTTTCTTAATTAGCACAGCCTATTAGCAGTAAAACTGGGTAACACAAACAAGGTTTTACAGATCTTCCCATTTCCTTCTCCTCCACTTGCTGAGGAGATAGCAGAAGATGGATGATCTGAGGGGGTTTAGGCTCAATGAGAGCCAAGTCTTTACTTTTTTGTCCCTTTCTGCCTGAGTGTGAGGGATGTCTGGGTGAGGGAGATTCCAGCTGTGTCCAGGACTCTGGGAAGTGCTCACTTAGGGAGTGTGTGGATGGCAGCAGCACATGCTAAGCAGCTTAACATGCTGCAAAGCCTCTCCCAGGGGTGCCTCAAAGGACCAAACAGGCTTAACATGCTGCAAAGCCTCTCCCAGAGATGCCTCAAAGGACCAAACCAGCAATAGTAAAGGATAAATTCAGGCAGAAAAATGGTTTTGTTGGAGCTGAAGTACATGATCCCTGCACACTTCATTGCCAGGGGATAGCACTAACCCTCCTGGGAATCAGGGCACCTCATTCCAGCAGGGATGCCAAGTATTGCAGTGCCCATTCCTAGGGATCCTAATGCCCAGGGGAAGCCAGAGAGAGGATAAGTTGTGCTTGGCCAATGCTCTCAGGTCCAGGGTGGATTGTTGGGGTGTCCTGGGCAGGGCAGGAGTTGGACTGATGATCCTTGTGGGTCCTTCTAGCTCAGGATATTCCATGATTCTCTGCCCTGCTATGCAAGGCTGAGGGTTGTGGGGAGAGCAGTGAGAGATGGAGCTGTGCATCCTTTGCCAGAGAAGGTCTCTTGGTTAGGAACTACAGTGGTAGGACAAGGGGGAATGGATTCAAATTGAAGGAGGAGAAATTTAGGCTAGATATTAGGAAAAAGTGTTTTTCTGTGAGGTTGGTGAGACACTGGCACAGGTTACTCAGGGAGGCTGTGGCTGCCCCAACCCTGGCAGTGTTCACAGCCAGGTTGGCTAAAGCCTTGAGCAACCTGCTCTGGTGGGAGGTGTCCCTGCCCAGGGCAGGGAGTTGGGACTAGATGATTTCTGAGCTCCATTCCAACCCCTAAAATTCTTTGATTCTGTGATCCTTCCCTGCCCACTGGGGCCTGCCAGGGATTCCCTCTGCAGCACCCAAACAAACCTTTCTGGAAACTTGTCTGGCAGCTCCAACTGGTACCAGTGATGATGCACAACCACTTGCCTCTGGCTTGAAATGATGGAGGGTGGCAATTTCTGAGTTCTTCAGAGGAAAACAAAGCCCTGATATTATATTCAAGCACAGAGTCTCCCAAAAAACCCTATTAAGAGGCTTCTCTTCATTATTCCTTTGATTTGCATAGTGCTGTCTTAATGCAGACTAAATGTAATTATTTCTCATTGCTGTTTTGCCTGTATTAGTAAAAGCTAATGCCACAGGGCCTTGTTCAAGCACTGCCTGTATAAATATTGTTAAAAATAAATGCATAACATTAATTCTCCATCGTTCATGTCACTGTTTATTTAATGCTCTAAAAAGCTAATTACCACTAATTTTATTCTACATCTTCTTCAGGTCTTACAGGCTCTAGAAGATAAAAGAATTAATTGTTAATTAGCATACCTTATTTTTATTTTTTTTTTTCTCCATTAAAGATTCCAAGAAGAGGAAAAGAGGGGGAAGGGGAAGAAATGAAGCTCTCAATATTTCTGCCAGCTCTGGTGCCAAAATGGTCTTTTTCTTAAACAGCAACACAAACCTCTTATCTGGCCCTGGGGAGGAGAGGTACAAGCTATGGTGTGTGAAGCCAATAAAAAGCATCAGGATTATTATTAGTTTTCCTTGCAGTGGATGTCTGAACACATTGTACCCGACTGTGTCTGCAGCCTGATGGAGTGGGAAATGATGTCTCTGGAATTTCAGACATCCACCACCAGAAGCTACTGTGCCCTTGGCTGTGAAATGACCTGAGCTTTGCCTGGGAATAGCACCATGGTGGGATTGCAGCTGAAGAAGCACTGGGGGATGCCAAGCATTGTAATGTTAATTCCTAAGCATCCTAATGCCCAGGGGAAGCCAGAGACATCCCCATGCTGGGCAATGGGTCACCACCTCAGAAAGTCTAAATGCAATGAAAGGCATCACACAGGATTAGATTTAGGACACTCCACTCAAGTCTGTGTGTGCTGACTCACTCTGACCCACTCACTCTACTTGTTGTAGACAGTGACAGGACAAGGAGGAATGGGGAGAAATTACAACAGGGAAATTGAGACTAGATCTTAGGCAGAAGTTTTCCCTGTGAGGGTGTTGAGACACTGGCCCAGGTTGCCCAGGGAGGCTGTGGCTGCCCCAACCCTGGCAGTGTTCACAGCCAGGTTGGCTAAAGCCTTGAGCAACCTGCTCTGATGGGTGATGTCCCTGCCCAGGGCAGGGGGCTGGGGCTGGATCATCTCTAAGCTTCTTTCCAAGCTCTTACATGCTATGTAACTCCTCCACCCCCCACAGACATATCTGTGCCTCTCAGAGTCAAGGACATGGGTAGATCCCATGTAGAAGATGTTCAGGCAGAGGGAGAACTGCAGCATGTACCACCCCATAGTGCCAAGATGACTGCTGCACCCTTTATATTCTGGGATGAGAGGGAGAAGATGCCATAAATCCTTCCCAGAGCCTGTTAGCACAGACCACACTGCCCCTGAGCCCTCTCCACACCAGTGCCTTTTCTCCATCCTAGGGACAGGTTCCTGCATGGAGAGACCATAGAGCACCAGAGACTTTTCCATCTTCCAAGCATTTTCTGGTGCCTCCTTGGGCCAGATCTGATGGGATTTCAAGGAAGGGATAAACCAGGGCTGGGGAGCTCCTGTGGGAAGGCAATGATCCTGTTCCTGCCTTCATTCCAGGATTCCACCCACTGATCTTTGTCTCTTCAGTGCAGTTATCTGTCTCACTCAGGTGTTTTGTGTGGAAATGTTTGCAGTGAGCTTCACCCTGACTACAGCAGCTTTGCAGGTCTCTGGAAAGGGCATTTCATCAACTTTCCCTTGCAGAAGGCAGGCAGGACCCTGTCAGGCATCACCCTGCTGACAGGCTAACTCTCCTCTTCCTCTTAAGCCTCAGACCAGCCCAGAGACACAACACTGAGCTGAGCTTAACCTTAATGCTAAGTTCCTTGTCCTTTTGCCTAAGTTTTCAGCCATCCCTGGCCAGAAATCCTCCATCCCCTTCCCAGGGCAATGGGCCACTATGGCACTAATCTCTGCTGCAACAAGAACCCTTGGAACTTCTCAATGGGAATGTGCTGGTGATGCCAGAGCAGCTTTGCTGCCTTTGTGATGTATTTATAGTTGCTTTTCTCTCCAGCTAATTGGAAGTGTTAGGGAACTTTTAATTTGTAACAATGAAGTGAAGTTCTTCCTCCTCTTTATTTACATAAATTAGGGGGAGTTTGCACACAGATATTTCCTAGAAGAAAAGACAAAAAAGAAACCAGTTCAGGGTGAGTTTTCTAATTGAAATATTCATGAAGTTAGGCAGAAAAATGTAGGGACTGACTAGAGAGACTTGTTAAAAAAGAGAATTAAGGACAGAGCCATGGGGACAGTTTAGAAGCATGTCCTGATAGGCTTTTTCTGGGAAGGCTGGGAGAGCTGGGGGTGTTCAACCTGGAGAGGAGAAGCTCCAAGGAGACCTTAGAGCCCCTTCCAGTGCCTAACGGAGCTCCAAGAGCTGCAGAGGGACTTGGGACAATGGCATGGAGTGATAGAACAAGAGGGAATGACTTCATGCTGACAGAGAGTAGATTCAGATTCAATATTAGGAAGAAATTCTTGGCTGTGAGGTGCTGAGACACTGGCACAGGTTGCCCAGAGAAGCTGTGGCTGCTCCATCCCTGGGAGTGTTCCAGGCCAGGTTGGATGGGGCTTGGAGCAACCTGGGCTGGTGGAAGGTGTCCCTGCTCAGGGCAAGGGGTGATATGAGATGAGCTTTAAGGCCTCTTTCAACCCAAACCACTCTGTGATTCTTGCCCTTCCCACTCAATTTTGGTGGCCCCTGCCTGCCCTGGCTTTGTCACAGGCAGGAGGACACAGTCCCTTGCACCATGTCCATGCTGCCCAGTTGTAATCACACCAGAGCTGTGTCTGTCCAGTGTCTCAGCCCCAGACAGTGGCCACTTGCACCATGTCCATGCTGCCCAGTTGTAATCACACCAGAGCTGTGTCTGTCCAGTTTCTCAGTCCCAGACAGTGGCCGGGCCTGAAGGAGACAGAGGATTTGGTGTGGAAAATGTGCATTTATCCAGCAGCAGGAACCAGTGGATTCTGTTACTGCTCAGCAGGACAGGAGAGCCTGAAAAATTCAGTGCTTCTGCCTAGTCCTAACTTCATCAGTCCACATCCATGACCTAGTATCTGCTTCCAGTAAATATTTAAATCTCAGGGAGTTGAGCATTTGAGGCTATTTTTATTGTACCTGCAACCAGAGCACAGTGAGGGTCAGTGACTCAGCTGCTGGCATCATTCACACCCACTATTCTCCAGTGTTATCCTATGAATCTCCTCTTAACCTGAATTATTCCATTAATTCAATATTTATCTCTGGTGCTGTTAATGGAGTATTTGATTTAACAGTACATGAATATTACATTCTGCAGCAGGAAGGGAGTTCAAAAAATAAAAAGGTGAAATTAGAATTTAAAACCAGAACAGGATAATTGCTAATCTAATACACTTGCAAAATTGTTAACCACAAATTCTGCTAGGCTTAGCCCAGCATTGGGCTTGACATTTCAATCCAGTTAGCACAGATGGAGCATTTTGTAATTTGTTCAAAGAGGCACATTCCAGGATGGATCCTGGAACCCTGAGAAGTTCACATCTGTTCCATGTTTCGTCTGGTTTCCTACAGCTCTGCCAAAAATTCAAATCCAAGGGTAAAAAATCTGTCTTGGAGGAGCACTAACAGCTTGATTTAGTCTTGATGTTTTGTCATTTTCAGTCTTGGTGGCACGAGGACACAGGCTGCAGGGAAGGGCTGGGCCCCACAGGAACAACCCAGATGGAGGAACTGAGCTCATTCCCTTTTCATATGTTCTTGTGTCTCCAGAATTGCTCAGAAATTCTTGATGGCAGACCTTGGAAGGTCTCAGACAGACTGCAAGGAAGCAGTGATGGTAACACAGGCTTGGTGAGAAGTCTGATCTCTTGTATAGCTCTGTTTTGGACCAGTGTTGGACACCTGACAGATGCTTGACCAGCATCTTCCACAGAATGCCACATTTCCATGTGGAGCTGCCAGACATGGAGCTATTTACAAAGATAGGACAAGGAGGAATGATTTTAAACTGGCAGAGAGTAGGTTTAGATGGGATATTGGGAAGGAATTGTTCCCTGTGAGGATGGTGAGACACTGGCACAGGTTGACCAGAGAATCTGTAGCTGCTCCATTCCTGGGAGTGTTCCAGGCCAGGTTGGATGGGGCTTGGAGCAACCTGGGCTAGTTGAGGGTGTCCCTGCCCATGGCAGAGAGTGGGACGAGATGAGTTTTAAGGTCCTTCCCAACTCAAACCAGTGTGAGATTCCATAATTCTATACCCAGTCTGGGTGACATGAAGACAGCGGGGCTGGTCCCAGGGCCACCAGTCACACCCCCTGGACCATATGGGAGCTGGTTTGCAGACTGGAAATGTCCAATGAGTTCTGCCTTGCTAAAAGGAGGTGAGCACATAGGTACATTTGATTTTGTTTAGAGACCTTCCAGCACCTTCCAGTGCCTAAAGGGACTCCAAGAGAGCTGGAGAGGGACTTAGGATAAGGGATGGAGTGACAGGACAAAGGAAATTGCATCACACTGGAAAAGGAGATATTTCAATGGAATATTGGCAAGGAATTCCTCCCTGTGAGGGTGCTGAGACACTGGCACAGGTTGCCCAGAGAAGCTGTGGCTGCTCCATCCCTGGGAGTGTTCCAGGCCAGGTTGGATGGGGCTTGGAGCAACCTGGGCTAGTAGAAGGTGTCCCTGCCCATGGCAGGGGGGGAATGAGATGATCTTTAAAGTCCTTCTAACCCAAACCATTCCATGATTCTATGATCCTTCCCTGTTTTAGTGGCTGATCATTCCCACTGCTAATGTGTCATATCATCTTCCTCATCTCTGTTGCTATAGCTTCAAACACTGAGTTCTGTTGTTCTTTCCTACAGCACATTTTGGAAGAGACTAACAGCAACTCACCTCTAGATTTCTACACTTTAGAATTTGTGTAGATCTTAACAATGGGCTGAAATATTTGCAAGAAAAAATGAAACCAGAACAAAACCAGCTGGGAAAAAACCCCACAGTGTGTGGAAGGTGTGCAGAGTCACTGCCACCCTGAACCCTTTGTTCCTTGACTTGGAGCCAAAACCTGCTCAGAAGCCTTGTGCTGTCCTCTGGGCCACTGCACACTTGCTGAGCCCATTCCACCTTGTGAACCTTCTTCCTCAAATCCCTCTCCTGCACTGGAAACAAGGACTTTGCACTGAAGTTGTCAAACTGTCCTGCACCTCTTACTCCATCCCTTACACAGCTCATGGGAACGTTGGGGGATCTCTGTTTCCTTACATCTGAAATACTCTTGCAGATTCCTGGTCAGGCTTTTGAACAAGCAGAGAAGGTGCTGTGTGCAGGCAATCCCTTTGGAGCTTTAGCTTGATTCCTCTGCATGCTGGGAGAGGGATCTGAAGCTTTACCCAGGCTTTGTGGTTACCCAGGCACTACAGATCGATGGAGCTTGTTGATACACACCTCATTATCCTGTCTCTGACTCCAGAAGCTCCTATTTACCCAGGGCAGCAGAGAATACCTTTAAGTAGGTCAATGTGGGGGAGGAGAGGACACCTACCCACCCTCCCTGTTTAGCATTCAGAATCTGTGCTGAATTTCCCATCCATCACAGGGTGCTGAGTGTTAATTACACGGGTGACGAGAAGCCAAGGGAGGGTGAAGGCAGCATCAATCTCCTCCTTCTGCTACTTGCCAGAATATTCATGCAGAGTTTTTTTCTTGTTCCCAGACCTGCTCAAGTATGTAATGATGAGAGTTTTTTTTGTCTGTGGAAGTTCAGACTTCCCATACCATGTGAGTTTCCTGCTCTGAGGTGATGCTTCTACAACTGCAACCTGGGGAAAGGAGAGGTCTGTCTTGCTCTTGCAGGATACAGAGAGCATTTACAAGTCACCAGTGTTTCTCCTGCTCTCCTCTCAGCATCTGAAGATGTCAGCAAGAAAAGCTTTTTATGGGGAGTGTGACAGAGCAGTGCTGAAAAGAGATAGCTGCTATCTTGTAGCTCAGGCAGTGATGAAAGGAAAGCAGGGTCAAGGATCAGAGACTCTGTATAGGGTGATGGATCAGACATGCTGTGTATCAAACTGATGTGATAGCTCTCACCAGGTATTTACAATACCAAGGGCCTTGCAGGAAGAGAGCACAAAGGGAGATTTTTACAGATTCACTTGCTGCAGTGTAGTCAGTTGTGTCCATACACCACAATCACTGCCAGGTAGAGGGGACAAAACTTCTCCTTGATTTCATCACAGAGCCTGATGCAGGGAAAGATCCAGGTCTGGTGAGAGGTGTCCCTGCCCATGGCAGAGGAGTTTGGACTAGATGATCTTTAAAGGTCCATTCCAACCCCTTAACATACTATGATTATATGATTGGGACAAAATGCTGAATAATAACTTCCTTACTGCTGCTGCAGGATGGAAGGTGAGTTTGGGTCCTAGTCTAAAATAACAGCTGAGTGCACATCTGCAAGGACTGGCCAAACAGTTGCAATAGGAAGGGCAGTTGATTTAGTCCCAGAACTGGACACAACACTCCAGGTGTGACCTCCCCAGGGCTGAGCAGAGAGACAGGATCACCTCCCTGACCTGCTGGCAATGCTCTTCTTCATGCCTCTCAGGATTCCATTTGCCTCCTTAGCCACAAGGGCACACTGTTGGCTCATGGACAGCTTGTTGTCCACCAGAACCTGGTGAACCTGCCTTTACATCACCACAGATGATTCCTACCTGGTTGTCCACCAGAACCTGGTGAACCTGCTATTACATCACTGCAGATGATTCCTACCTACCTCTTTATTTACTCACCTGCTTTCAAAAAGCAGTAAGTGCTGATTCCCCCCCTTGCACATCCCTCCCCACAGTGATAAATGCAGCAGAGCAGTGCCCATTTTCGATGAGGAATTAATTCTGATGCCTGAATGTGCCAATGTTTATAATTAGCCCAGTAATGTATAGGCCTTGCTCTTCAGGGCTAATTTTTCATCTCTATTATTCTTCACTTGTAGGTGACAGTGACTGTTTTCCACCTCATAAAGTCACAAGACTTCCTTGTCAACACTGTTTAATGCATTATAAGTGTTTCACATTAAAAAGCAGCACAAACCCCAGATGGACTGTAAACAAGGGGAAAGGAGCACAGTTTGAGGGGGGAATCATGTACAAAGACTTTCCCATAGCAGTGTGTCCCCCACAGGAGCCCATGAAGGTGTGATAAATACACCTGTCAAGCCCAGATGCCAGGGACATCCTTCTCCTTCAAGCATGAGACTCCCAGAACAGCACAGTTTTGGGTTTTGTATCCAAATGAATGTCTGGATGTTCAAGGAGCTCAGTGAAGATACAGTGGCTGCTCCACAGACACAGCTGGCAAGACCTCACACAGGCAAACTCTGTCCAGATACTGTCCCAGAAGGATGATCATTCAGCCAGGCTGGGTGAGACCTTGAGCAACCTGCTCTGGTGGGAGGTATCCCTGCCCAGGGCAGGGGGTTGGGACTAGATGATCTCTAAGCTCTGTTCCAATCCCTAAAATTCTGTGATTCTATGAAGGATGGAAGACCATAGAGTGGTTTGGGCTGGAAGGGCCATTAAAGTTCATCCCATTCCACCCCCTGTCTTCCTCAAGGTTTAGATTGGAAATTAGGAACAATTTCTTCACTGAAAGGGTCATCAAGCCCTGACACACTGCCCAGGGCAGTGGTGGAGTCACCAGCTCTTGAAACACATGTAGATTTGGTGTTCAATGGTGGCTTGGGCAGTGCTGGTTAATGGTTGGACTCCATGATCTCAGAGGGCTTTCCCAGCCTGAATGATTCTATGATTCCCAGTTGCAAGTCAGTCCCAAGGGCTTTGTGCATGGCAGGGGGACCCTGAGCATCCCACTGTAGAGTGAACTACAACCTACCAGTGCAGATGCTGCTCAGTGTCCCTGAATCTGCTGTCCCTGCACCTCTGCCAGCCACAGAGGAACTGGATTCATCACACACAGCACTTTCCCTTCTCCAGCCTTGGAGCAGACACCTTTCATAGTCCCTTTGCAGTGCCAAACAGCTGCCAGACCATGAACCTCACACAGCTTCTTGTTTTCCCAGGGCTGAATTCAAACTTCTCATGTCTTATTAAAAGCTGAGCTTTAAAAGAACAGTCTTCTCCCACTGCTTATCCATCTCCTGGGACTCTCTCCCCAGGTTGTGCAGAGAGGGAGTTTGTAGCCATGTAGGTAAGTGCAGTGATATGAATTGTGCATGACCCAAAGGTGTCATGGCAATGATATTTCCCAGCATAGTAATATTTCACTCCATCAGGCAAAGGCACGAGAGAGAACTGTGTATTAAAATGAAGGCAAAGATTTTATTAGCTAGAAATTGGTTTCACAAGCAGAGCTCTCCCTCAATTCCATTTTCTTCTCTCTTGGCCAAACCCTAAAATGCTGAGAGTTGACCCTTTGACTGGGTGTAAATTGTGCAAGTTAATGTAGCCATGATGCTCTGTGATGAAGTTCTGGCTTGGATGAGTTGTACAGCAATGTAAGCCCTTAGAGTGCCAGGAAAATATTCCAGCTTATAATTGAGATCTCTAGGTGTCCCCTGAAGAGTAACCACAGTCATAGCACAGAGCTAATGGTTTTATTAAGAACTTCTCAGTTTTCCTGCTGCTTCATGGGAACTTTTCTGCTAGGGATGGGCAAAGAGTTAATCACTAGGAGCAGAAGAGGAAAATAGTCCCTAAACTTTTCTGGATCTTGGTGCAAGGATGCCTTGCCTTACCTGCAAGCAAGGCAAGGATGGAAGTGCCTGTGCTGAGGAGCAGCAGGATGAGGTGACAGAGGTACATCCTAATTCAGGGATAGCCACAAAGCCTGGGGTGGCCCTGCATGTTTGCCCTGAAGTACTGACTCTCTTTTGTTACTATCAACAAGTTTTCTCCTTCCATACAAATATTTTTATCAATAATGTTTAAATTCTGTACCATCTTATGGATGTTTTGGGGTTCATTTGATTTCAAATGCTCTGCAAGTGGCCAGGCTGGTTCTCTTTCCTGGATACTTTCAGTATTCAGACCTTTTGTCTGAAATAGATGCAGCTTTAGATTGCAAGTGCATCTGTTTTTTTCTCTTTTAAAAGGTAAGTGGGTATTTAGTAACAGCATTTTACAGTTTTCTAATGGCTCCTCTCAGAGCCATTTGCAGACACTAATGACTGTGCTTTAACTACACTCCTGAGAGCAAACCCTGTCCTAATGCTCCTCAGCTTGAACACAGTCACACAATCACAGAATCACAGACTATCCTGAGCTGAAGGGACCCACAAGGATCACCAGTCCAACTCCTGCCCTGCACAGACACCCCAACAATCCACCCTGGGCCTGAGAGCATTGGCCAAACACTCCTGGAGCTCTGTCAGCCTTGGGGCTGTGCCCACTGCCCTGGGGAGCTGTTCAGTGCCCAAACACCTCTGGGGGAAGAACCTTTGCCTAATCTCCAGCCATTCCCTGCCTTGACCCAGCTCTATGCAAGAGTGAAGCCCCAACGTGGTGTCTGCAGTGTTGGGAAACTCCTATCACCTCATCAGCACCCACCACCCATCAGGAGCTCCATGAGGTTGTCATTCCCCATAGAGTTCCTCACTGGAGAGTAGCAAACACTATTTGAAGCTCTGAATGACTTTCTGAAATCTGTTCAGTGACTGGAGACAGAGCAGAGCTGGTGAGAGCTGTAACTTAGTCTTACAGTGAACCATTCCATGCTCTCCCCCTTGGCAAGATGTTTGCATGAGGAACACTCAGGAAAGCAATGGCAATGTAAACAGTCAGATGTGAACTGCATTGGCACAGCACAGGAGCTCTAGGCTGGTCACAGAGAAGTCAATTTTCTGGGGCTTTGAGTCTAGGAGATGGAGGTAGGACAGATCCAAAGACACTAGACATGGTCTGGACCAGCAGTGATGCTAATGAACCACTGAAACAACTTCCACAGGTTGACAGGAGTTTCTCCATCACTGAAAAACGTTTCAATGACCAACAATCATTCAGGGAATGTTTCCAATTATCTTGACCAGAGGTAATATTGGCTTTTCCTTGGTCTTGTTCTGGACTTCTTATCCATCAGGCTTTATAACAAAGATTTAGCTTGTTAATCTGGCTCTCCATTCAGCTTCACTATAAAACTGACTTTGTCTTCATCCCCATTCTCATTATAAAATTGACTTCCAAAATGGGAACTATCAAAACACTTTGCTAAATGATTCCCAGCTATTGATTATGCAATGAGATGATCTGTGAGGATGGATAATGCATATGCACTCAGATATTCCTTGAACTGGAGAGTGATCTTAGCAGGGGGGAAAAAAAAGGCAGAAACACCATTCTGAATCACACCCAAATCCCCTCTCCCTCCCCTGGTACAAAATCTCCAATGCACATGGTAGTTTGGGTTGCTCATGTCCTCATTGCAGGAGCACATCTAGGGTAGTTTGGGTTGCTCATGTCCTCATTTCCAGGAGCATGTCTATATATTGAGCATGTACACAGCCTGAATTGGTAATTAATGCCTAATTACTTGCAGAGACACACTGGGAAGGTTATCAGCACTTCCCTTTCTGTTGCCTTGTCTCTCTCCTCCTTGGCTCTGCACTGAACTCTCTTCCAGCACATTCACCTTGTAAAATGACACAAACAAACAAGAGGAGGAGGGAAAAGAAATGAGAAACAATTCAAGACTTAATAGAACCAACTTCAGTGCTGCAGATCAGGACTAAGCCCTGTTCATCTAGTCACTGCATTACCTGGGGATGATCACACTCACCTTTACATCCCCTGTGGGGAAAAAAAATAAGAAAAAAGGGGGCCAAAATATTCCCTTGTTCATGCATTGCTTTAGCTATTTGGAGACATCCAAGGGAATCACACAAAGCACCTGCTTGTATTTCTCTGGCTCCCTGTTCCCAACCTCCACCTCGATTCATCTCCTCCTAAACTTCAGTGATTTACCACAGTGTGTTGTCTCCTGCTGAGCAAGGGAAAAGTGACAAGAGGCAAGGTCGAGTTGCCCTTTGCTCCTTCTGATCCACAAGTTATTTCATGTGTCTAAAGCTCTGCCTAGAACAGGGCAGGAAAAATAGCAAAAGATATTAAAGTTAAGAAAACAAGTCACCAGGAGACTGTAACCTTCAGCAAGTGGGAAAGCAGAAAGCTTCTCATTCTTGCCTTTCCTGCTTGCTGTGCACTTGTCTGAACCCACAAGGCTGCTTTAATGCTCTATTTTATTTCACCCACTCCTGTTGGAAACGTTAGAGCTTCAGAATTGAAAGCAATTTGTGGGAATTGATAGCTGAGAGGAGCTGGAAGGTGTGTGAGTGTGTGTGTGTGTGTGTGCACATCCACACACCAGCCAAGCAAAACCCTGAGCTAGCCCAGCACAGGGACAATAAACATGACCATAAATGCCAATAAACCCAAAATGCTCAGTTTGTTGGTTTTGTTTTTTTTTTTTCCCTGCAGATTGATTACAGAAAAGAACTCTGAAGATAGTGATCATTGGTCCCTCTTGGATATTTTAGGCAGTTGTAGCAGCACATCAGGGCAAAGCTTCAATGTTTACTTTTGGTGCAATCCCAAATACCCAGTAGATAAATAAATAAATGCATTTTGATAGGCTTTGTTTTGGCCACAGTAAATGCTGAGCTGGAAAGCAAATCTATAGTTTGTTCCTTTATTGCTGTCATTTCAGATATCTCTTAGATTTGAATGGGGAAATCTATCCAGGGAGTGATATGTTTTACTCTGTCAGAGGTTTCAAAGGTAAATAAACAAGTTTTATTGGTTGCTCTTTACTTCTAGATGTAGCATTTAATAGATATATTAAGCAGTGATACAGCTGCCAGATATTCCAAGGAAATATTAAGCATATCACAGCAAAGACTTCCAATGTCACAACAAATCTGGGTTTTCCTAATGGGAACAAGGTTTTCTCCCATAAACCACTCAGAGCTTTCGAAGCTCATTTGTTACCACAGTCATTTGTCCCACACTCACCCAGATGTTTTGCAGTGACTCCCAAGAGCTGCTGCACACACTTCTGTGCTGAACAAATGACCTTCATATCCTCAGAGCTGTGTGGACAACTTGAAGCAGAAAATGAGATGGAAATTTGGGGTGGGGAAAGGCTTTGGCTGAAGAGATACAAACAGAAGGACCTTCAAGCAAAAAAAAAGGATGCAGGAAAAGTCCTGTATCAAAACTAAGACTAAAGCAAGACCTACAGAGATGAAATGCTGATGCCTAAATGTAAAAATAAAGAGACAAAGCCCCTCCAGAGTCACCACATCTCTGTGGTGGTCAGGTCTTGAGAGCAATAGACAGTGGGTTTTAATCTTCTCAGGAAGCTGAGAGAATCAGACCTGGGGATCCTACATCTTGGGTATTAGAGCTATTTATATCCCTTAGTATAAAAAGCTCTGTGGGTTGGAAGTGGATTTGAAATAATCTCTTTTAAAGGAAGAATAAATCTCATCTTTTCTCTTTCTTCTCTTCAGGTAAGGCAGGGACCCCTGCCCTGTGGGGAAAGTTTCAGGTCATGAGTCTTGAGTGCTTGAAGTTTTGGAGTTGGCCTGGTTACACCTAGCTAAATTAGTCCCAGAAGAGGTACCTACAGCACTGATCTGACCTCTATGGCTGCAGCTCAGTGCTGAACCTCCTTCCCTTCTCCCCACACAGCTGCAGGGACTGCTGTAGCTGGATCATGCTGGATCATACCCATAGTAGCACAGGGTGTCCTTG
>NW_008684793.1:1279-1906 GCF_000695815.1 Acanthisitta chloris | reverse complement strand
AGTGGGTGCCCCCAGGGCCCTTGGTTGCACAGCAAGCAGCTCCCAGACCCTCGGGGAGGGCAGGGGGTGCCCCCAGGACCTGTGTGTCCTTGGGGACTGTCCCGTGGGGCTGTGACCCTCCCCGAAGTGTGGGTTCTCACCCCACCATGGGGACCCCAAAGCTCCCTGGTGCTACGCTCGCGTCCATCCATCTCCCCCGTCCCACTGTCCCTCTCCTCAGCTACAGGCTAACACAAATAGTAATTAATGCTAATTAACCACCAGCAGCAGCTCCCTTGGCTCTCATTAGCTCCAGCCCGGACACAAGGGTGATGAGCTGCCCCCAAACCATTTTGGGGGGGCAGAGGGGGCCCCACACGTCCTGACTTCCTTGGAAGATGCCACGATCACCTTTCATCCTCTGGGAACCCCCCACCATGCCAGGGACTGGGGATCTTTGGCAACAAAACCCTAATTAACCCCAGTTTTTAATTATTTGGGGCACTTTGGGGAGATCTTCATTACAGATGTGTGAGGATGCCTTGTTAGTAATTAACAAGCTGTTAATTAAGCTGTATCGCCGCCCGAGCGCAGCTTCTCCAGCAAGGGGGTCTGTAGCTTTGGGAAATTCATCTGGTAGCGCCCAGG
>NW_008684793.1:1019-1263 GCF_000695815.1 Acanthisitta chloris | reverse complement strand
AGAGCTGAGGGGTGGGAAGGGTTGGATAGTCCCCAAAATAATCTGGGGGGAGGCAAAAGGGTCGAGATGAGTTTTTGGGGTGCTCAGTCCGGAGCTGCTGCTTGGGAGGAAGAGTCAGCAGTGCCAAGCAGTGCCAAGCAGTGCCAAGACCACCCAAAATTTGGGGCTGGAGGGTGAAGGAAGACAAAAGATTCCCAATAAACGGAAATCTGAACTGCTTGAATGGAGAAAAACTGCGGAGCGG
>NW_008684793.1:0-637 GCF_000695815.1 Acanthisitta chloris | reverse complement strand
GGACCCTTGGGGACACATCGGGGGGTGACGACTGTCCCCAGCTCACCCGGGAGAGCACGACTGGGGACGGGAGGAGGATGTGGAACCCCGGGGGTGCCCCCAGAGCCCATCACTACCCCTGTGAGAAGGATAGGACACCTCAGGGGTGCTCTTTTGGGGCGGGGAGCAGGACAGAGCACCCCGGGCCCCATCCCCGCCACTGGGAGAAGGATGGAGCATCCTGGGGGAGCATCTCCAGGGCCGGGAGAAGGATGGGGCACACTGAGGACGCAGCTCCAGAGCTGGAGGCAGGACAGGGCGCCCCGGGGGTGCACCTGGAGTCCATCATGCCACTGGGAGAAGGACCAGGGCACCCCAGGGGTGCGTCTTCATGGCCAGGAGAAGGATGTGGCACCTTGGAGACGCACCCAAATCCCATCATTGCCACTGGGAGAGGGACACAGCATCCTGGGGTATATCCTTAGGAATAGGAAAAGGACAGGGCGTTCCAGCGGTACAACCAGAGCCCATCTTCACCACAAGGAGAAGGCTGGAGCCCCCCAGGGGTGCATGACTGTGGCTGGGAGAAGGATGTGGCACACCAGGGAAGCACCCAGAGCCCAGCATTGCCACCGGGAGAAGGATGTGACACCCTGGG
>NW_008684792.1:0-29114 GCF_000695815.1 Acanthisitta chloris | reverse complement strand
TGGAGTGCTGCATGGGATTGTTATGACTAAAGTGCACGACCAGCACTTGGCCTCATTAAACCTCATCCCATTGGAATCAGCCCATCTCTCCAGTCTATCCAGGTCCCTCTGCGGAGCCCTCCTGCCTTCCAGCAGATCCACACTCCCCCCCAACTTTGTGTCATCTGCAACCCTTGCTGATCTTTAAGGTCCCTTCCAACCTAAGCCATTCCATGATTCTGTGCATGGACACCTGCACAGAGTGCCTGGCAGGCTGCTGTGTGGATGCCACCTCACCTGTTGCCACCCATATAGTTGAGGTTTTCCATATTATTGAAGATGAAACATTATTTTGCAGGATGTACCAGTGTGCCAAGAACCCTGGATGCAAACGCTTGAAATGTGCCTTGAAATGCCAGCTTTCATTCAAACAGTATGTATAAACAGTCAAAACAGTATGTATAAACAACTCCATGTTTGTTCAAGATACATAGCTGCAGTAAGCAGAACTTGCTTGGTTAGCCAGGAAACAGCTCAGAGCAATGAGAGCAAATGTGACAAAACATGTTTGGCATGAAGAGCAAAGTCAAAGTCTAGAGACCCTAGCAGACCTACCCCTTTTTGTCAAAGTGATTGTAGGACACTTTGCCTTGTTTTATAAATTCATTCAAGTGTCATAAATGTTTTTCATTTCCAGAAATAATGCTGTTGAGCATATAGCTATTGAGCATGTTTTTGCCTTCACTCTGATTTCTAAGAAATATTGCTTAAAATATGAGGGCTAGACTAGAAAGATAGGCATTTGTATAGGCAGGTATTGCTTCCCTCCATCTTTTAAACAATAGCCTGTTGGAAATACATTGGGCTTCCATTTACTTGCATCTTGAGTGCTCAGTCATAGAAGAAGCTCAGCTTTTATTGGACAGCTTCATGGAGGACATATGTTGGCACAACAGAGGCAGAAGGGGATAGTAGGAAAGGAAGAGATTTTATAGCATTTTAAGAGAACTGAAACAGCCACAGTGAATATCAGATACTTTCAGTGTCAAGTTCATTTCAAGCTTTGCCAGTTCAGGCTATTAAAAGTTCATCTGCAGCTGAACTTCCCTCAGGTTCTGACCTGCCCTTCTACTCATACAACTGTTCTACCTGGTGAGGGGACTTTTGGCCTAGAGGCTGTTTAAGTTCTGACATAGCTAAGTGGGGTGAGACAAGGCACATGGGCCAGGTAGGATCCACACCACTCTTCAACCCGGTCTGCATTTTGAACAATCTTAGAGTAGCACCCTGAGGGCAAGGCTCAGCAAACACAGCTCTAGCTCATCTCGTTGTCTGCATGTCATGTGGCTTCAAGACTGTGGCAGCAGAAAATAAGTTTATATAAACCTTTCTGGGTTTGGGTCCCTTCTTAAGGACACCAAGGTAGGTACCACTGTAGTCCATGGGAGGTGATGTCTTCAGCACAGGGAAATACCTCAGGAGACTGACTGCAGTGATTCTTGCCAGCAGATTTTTCATTCACAATATACGGTAGCTTCGTAACACGTATACGTACATCTCATGCTTCACTGACTTAAGTTATTTTCATCTTTTTCGCCATTTGGCATTAATATACAATGTCTAACCTCTGAAGTCCCCATAGGGCTGAAAGAAAATCTTCAGCTGGATGGCAAACTCCGTGGGTAGCAGACAAGCAGCTACAGTGCAAAGGAGGCTTCTGGAAGGCTGCCAGCAAAATAATACTGAGACTTCTTCCTGTGCATGTGCTTAGATTTACTTCCCACAAGGCAGTATAAGCAGTGGTGGAGTGGGCTGGATTAAGAATGAGCAACAGTGAGTCCCTAATCATTGTCAATTCACTGATAATCACCAGAGCACCACTCTACAATGATGACCTGGCACTGCCATTGATGTCTTGCTGTTTGATGAGGGGATCCTTCACAGGACTGCAGGCAGCTTTACTGCAAAAATCAAGTACATACATAGTAAGATTTGGAAAAAAAAAAATAAAAATTGGAAAAAAAATAGACCGGCACTTTTTCTAGCCAAATACAATTCAATTATAATGAGTTCACTCTGTGTGCCATTGCTAAAGGAACAGTCTGTAATGTGACACATGCTGTATCCTACTTAACAGCTTAAGATTTCTGGTTAGTCTTCCCTTCTGATTTTGTTGTTGTTGTTTACTTTGGCTTTACAGTAAGCACATGATGACTATACCCCAATTAAGTACTTTTTAACTGCCCCCCACAAAATAAAATAACCACTCTTTTCAAAACATTTTCTTGGTATTGTAGCCTTTATCCACTCTGAATTTAGCATAAACTCCATTCTGATGTCATCTACTAAACAGTGTCAGACTGGGGCAATGCTTTAGTGAGAAACTTCCAAGAAAAATCTAAGAGCAGCAATGACTCATTCTCTTCCCTCTGACTCAGTACTAAATTGCTCTCCCAAGATGCTCTCCTGGAGGTGTTATCTTTCAGATGAGATATAAAACTCAAGTCCTGACCACATACAGGATTTTTTTTTAAACAAGGTGGGGAGATGTATGCTGCTTTTTGTTATATACTCCCATACTCCAATGGAAATTCACTCAGAAAGTGTCTGGAGCAGATAAGACACTCTCTCTCCCACCTCAGATGTTTGTTCCCACTCCCCCGCTGCGGGGTGAGTGGACAGAGGGATAGCTCACATGCTTCTTTATCTTCTTCAGACAGAGGCTGTTTAAAAAACAAGAGTAGATGGTTATTACCTATCCCAGCTGACTTTAGCTGACTCAGATAGGGAGAGCACTCAATTCCTCCCACCAAGAGAGATGAGGGCAGGCTGACCCCCAATCTAGTGAGCACTGATAATGGTGCAAAACAGTGATGTGAGAAAGATGTGAGAATGAATGTCACTCTGGAGTCTCCTGCCTACATCCCAGAGGAGAGTTTCCACTATTTTTTGTTTGGTGTCATGCCGTTCACATCACTTCTTTCCACAGGCAACCTGTGAATGAGAAGTTGCCTGATCAGCTAAATCATAACTAAACAGATTTCATTTTTGCCATCTCAACTCATCTGCCTTTTTTTCTTATCATTTCTAATTCGCTTTTCACCCTTTCACCTACTAAGCCCTCATAAAATATTTTGGTACAAGTTTAAGGCTTCCAGATAGACCTCATGAGCCAGATCACAAAACATCAATGAGCTGCAGATGAAGCTTCCATTTCAAGTTCCCAGGAATTTTCCTTAAAAAAAAATTTTCAAAAAAAACCCACAAAAAAAAAACAGATCACAAAACATCAATGAGCTGCAGATGAAGCTTCCATTTCAAGTTCCCAGGAATTTTTCTTAAAAAAAAATTTTAAAAAAAAACCCACAAAAAAAAAAACACCAACCTTTTCTCCTCTACTATCTCAGAGAAACTCAATAAGCCTTCAGCCCTTGGAGTTATGGAAAAAAAACTCATGGTCATTTTAGAAGTCAATTGCTAAACTGATACCTTTAATTGCTGTTAATAGGCTGGAAAAAATACCACCCTGAAAATAGAATGAGCTGCTCAAGCTGTGACAATAGGTGGTGATGATAATGTCTGGACTTCTCAACCTTTGTTTTCTAATCATTGTACATGCATATGGGAAGATATGAAACCCCAAAAAACCTCACAGGTGTACACAGTCTCTAGCACCTCCCAGATTTTTTTCTGCTTGGGCAAGTATTACCATTCCTTTACTGCCTTAAAATTTTACCCAAGACAGCAATGCAAAGGGAGTGCCTGGTTCATGGGGACTGCAGTACTCTAGAGAAGGGAACAATACTGATGAGTTCCTTTCCCCATTGATACCTCAGGGATCTGTCTCTGCCCTACTGAAAAGCAGCCAGAGAATCCATTCACCCTGCTGTGTGTGACTCCTCAAGCAGGAAGAAAACAGAGAGCAAGCAGAGTTTGGCAGAGTAACCTTGCCATTTACACCTCTCCCGATTCAAACTTAGTAACTATGGATGCTGCATTTCTGCAGTGAGTAATGAAGACTATGTACTGTACATGATGATTCATTTCTTAAATCTGCCTGCAGTTTTGAAGCCTTTCACTAACTATGTGATATGCATTCAACAGATTTGCTAAATGATCTAAATATTATGTAATTAATCAGCAGAGTGCAGGATACCCCATCTGACATTTAGCTGGGAGTATTTAGGTGCTTGTACTTTATGGTCTTGTACAGGCAACTCAAAGCAAATATTCACTAAGTGAATAAAATACCTTGCCTAATTAAAACAGCTCTGATAGAACTGCTAATGTATCTCAATGCATCAGTCTGATGTCAAACACAAGGCTAATATGATGAAATGGTATGCCACAGAACACCACAGGTTCAAAATAATTAATTGTATCCAAGGCAAATAATAGGAATACATTCTGATAAACACAGCCATACATGTGGGTAGGCAGAGCCCTTTTCCAACTCTGCATTAAAGCAAGCTACTAGCAGCTTCACTGGTCTCCAAGGAGCCTGGGGAAAAAGTGTTTCTCTCATCCTCCTCCAGTTTTTCTAAGTACAATTTTATGAATAATGGCCTTATAGGTTTGGTGGAAAAGATTGGTTCAGACTGCCTCAGAAACCAAATATGTGTTTATGTTTTTGTTTGTAGAATCTCTGTTCTTTGAATTAACAACTTTTACAATAAAATAATTGCAAAATAAAAAACCTTTTCAGACTAGAAAGGTGGTATACATAATTCTTTAATTATTGAAACAAATATTTTCAGGCTTTCTGTCTCCTCTGACACTATTCTGTGGATTTGACCCATAACTTAATTCCCACCAAAATTTCCATAGTTGTTTTTGTGTCACAGATACAAAAAAAGTCATAATAATTCCTCTTCTGCATTGTTTTTGTGTGGCTTAACACTACCTGAAAAATATATACATAATCCTTAATGTTCATCATTGTATTAGGTTCAGGCATCATTGAAAGAGATGGGGAAAGACAGAGGGAGAGAAAGAGAAAACCATGAAGTATTTACTCTTCACAAGGAGCACGTGGCAGTCAGGAATTAACTGTTCCCATAACCCTCAAGCCACTTCCCACCTCCTGCGATTAGTTATTTAAATGACAGGAAGGCCTGTAAATAGAATTAAGTTTCTGAGGGGAAGCAAATTCCTTCACAATATTTCATCCCCTTCGTTCCTAAGGGAGGCAGATGCCTGCCTATACTATCTTGTACCAGTTGCCAGTTATCACAGTCTTTCAAGTAAGTGGCAAATAAAAACTGCAACTGGACAGATGAATGAGGAAAGAGGACTTATCCCTGTGAACACCTGGTGTGGAAGTAGGTGCTCCTGTTTTCTTCTCAGGCCAAAGGTAGCTCATGTCAGAGACACCAGAAATAGCAATCAGCAGAGGTGTCAGAAATGCCACGGGCTCAGACCGTCACTCTTCTGTGCCAGAGGGCTGAAGACCAGGTTGCCCGCTGCAGCCAAGGTGGTGTCAGAGCATGTGGTGCTACAATGACAGCTGAGAGGTGTGAGATGGTGGGACCATTAAGCCAAGTTCTCTAGTTTTTCTGTCCTTGCCCTGTTCCTTCTTGTGCTGCAGACTCTGCTCTGACTATCCATCCTGTTCACAGAAATTTTCTATTTTGCCTCAAACTCAGAAGCCATGATTCAGCTCTGGTCCAAGTAGGGGAGGCACAGAAGGAGCAATGTGTACATATTAAGTGAGGCCTTTCAGAATGTGAATTTTCTTCACTCCTTACAAACCCAACACTACAAGAAGGACTCAGCTGACAAAATTCAAATATCTATAATGTAAACAGCCCCATCTGAGCTTGTAGGCTAGACAGCCTTTAAGTTGAGAAACAGGCACTTACAGGGTATATCTCATCTGAAAGGAAAAGGCTAAAATAGGACAATTCTTTCCACTGACTATAGCAGGAGTAACATAACTAGTTCAAAGGAGATATCTACAGTGTGGGTGTTTAGAGTTAGATGAGATGTCTCATATCTCCATCTAATAAAGAAAGGGAGCAGTGTTGCATTGAATCCAGTTGTGAAAATCATCCACATTTACATTACCTTTCCATGTGAATGACTACACTAGCATTCCAAATTTATGAGGGTTTTTTAATGATATTACCCAGGCTAAACTTTTCCACAAACAATTTGCAGTTGGGAGAACAGTAGTGCAACTACTTGATGATGAATATCAAGCAACCAAAATCTTCTCTGACATCTCACCACATATATAAAAGCCTAACAAAAAGCTAGTGTTATTATATAAAAGTAGTGTCCTATGTAAAGACAGAAAAGTAGATGCTAACAAGAAAGAAAAGGGAAAAAACCCCCACAAACAAATATACAAAGAAAACAGAAAAATGAACTGTCTTGTCTCCAGAAAGTTACATTGTAAATTTGCAGTATTCTGGTTTTTAACTGTACCTTCATGCTATATGTTATTTTAAACACTAATCTACTTGCTTTATATGTTTCTTTTATCACTTCTGTCATCAGTCCTTCAAGGACACAACTTACCACATTAGAATAATTCTTTTTGCTTTTGATAATATTTAGCTGTTGTTAAACAGGTACATTTTCTAAGGAGAAGAAGTGGGTGGTAGACTGCAGAAGGCAATGAAATAGCAGGATTGTGCTGAAGCATTATTCATAATGGGTATTCTGGACTCTCTTTGCTTTGTTTGTATTGGTAGGAGGTAGGAAAGACAATCTCTCATTAAGAACAGGCACATTTTTACGATACTGCACTTAATTGAAATGCCTTTCTTATTATGGTAATGCCTGAGGACAAACCAAGATTGGGTCTCCATTATTTGTACAGCACTTAGCTAAAAACAGTGCTCATAGTTTACAGTCCAAGTAGACAATACAAAGGAGAGGAAAAGCATGCGGTATGTAAGCAGAGTTAACAGCAGTAGCAAACATCAGATGGGTTTTCTTTCTTTTTTTTTTTTAAATTTTTGTGGCAATGATAAACAAAACGAAAATATGTCCAAGAACTAAAGGAAAGAGACCAAGGAAATATTGCAGGTCAAGAAGGGGAAAGTAAGCATTGTAGAGGCAACAGCGGGACAAGTTTGGATCATAACATCATTCAGCACAGGGCACAGAAGGACAAGGTCTCAGCAAGTCTTCAGCTTCCTTCTTCAATTGCTCCTAGAGCACATTGTTGATATCTAGGGTATTCTGCCTTTGTATTTCTATCAGAGGCTTTACTAGGAGGGAGACACTGGGATCCTAACACCCCTGCTGCTAAAGGGAGAGATAGACTTGAACTGGGTGACATTTTAACCCTTCCACACCTAATGGAGCTGTTGCTGCTTTAATTGCTTCTGAGCAGCTCCAGCAGGTTAAACATACGTATTTAACCAGGTGCCTGTTGGCAGGTTTGACTACTTTAGCAAGCATAAATTAGCATAACCTTACTGACATTAACAAGATGGGACTGATTTACAGTCACTAAGGAGCCTCAGCTTTGTGTCCAAGTAGACAGTAACACTTCTGAACCTTTCCATAGGAAAAGAAGGCTTCTCCGCAGGAACTCCTGAAAGTATTTGTCAGGAAAGAATTGCTTTGAATGTTAAAATGTCTAGTTTGTGTTCAGAGCTTCAAGGAGAAGTGATTAAGCAAGCAGATGTATAGTACTTTCTCTATCCTCAACATTCTATTGGCCCACTTTGTATGAAAGATTGAGGTGATGGGGTTACAATGTCCTCATTGTCAGGTGTGTTTGCATTAATGAGATTTCAACTTTTTCTGAGCATACAGCTCTTTTTTTTTAATAATTTTTGCAAACATTCTAAAACCAATAGCAATTTCTCTTCCTCCCCTTATCCTCTCACCCTGCATTTGTCACAGAGAATTGCTGCAGCATCTCTGCCTGCTTGCTTATTCCAACAGATGAAGTGTAGTAACAGGCCAATTGCACAGGAAATTTACTATTGCTGTGATAAATGCAATTATTTCAGAAACAGTGGATGGTGAGCCTCAATGAACAGCTAGCCACCTATTGACACAATATAAGTGGAGTTATACCAACATCTCCATGCTATCCTGCAAGTGGAGTTATACCAACATCTCCATGCTGTCCTGCAGCAGATACCTAATATGGACCATGTGTCAATGTCTCTGGAAGAAGGTGCACAATATCAGACAAGGATTCCCTTCTTGGATTTTGCACAAATATGAAAGTGTCTTAACTACGCATTAGGATGAAAACAAAGGAAGAATAAGACTTTCTGGATTTAGGGTTAAGACTATTAACACTAGTGGACAACATCTGCCAGTAAATAATGATTTTTGTTCTTCCACAGTAGCAAAACAAATTTTCAGAACAGTCCCATGCAGATGTTATATTTCATAAACAAAGATGGTAACTTACTAAAAAAGGACACTTAATCCATTACTGTTGGTACTGTGCACACACACACAAAAAAAAAAGCAACAAAAAACCCCAATGTGTAGAGACATTAAAGATTAAAGCCTCAAGCACTTAAGGAGTTAGAAGGCAGAATAATGAACCCTGAGAGTGAATTGCAGAGAAAAGAGGCAAGGGGAGCATGCAGCATGTGTTTTCCTACTAGCCCTCAGTAATTTGTGTGGATGTGTGTGCCACTCAGTAGTTTGCAAGTCCCAGAGATCAGTTAAGGCCAGGACATGTTAGAATCTATTGTCATTATTGTGTCATTGCTATCTGTCTGTCACAGCAGTTTCCTATCTCTGTAAATTAGCAGTTAGCGTCTGAAAAACTCTTGAACATGAGTCTGAGTGTCTGTATGATTCAGAAGAGACAGGAACAGGATTGTCATTTACAGACTCTGGTTTCTCTTTATTCATTCATGGGAGTCACTGGGTTCCCATGATTATGGAAAGAAGAGGTTAGTATTAAAGTTATGGCAGCCACTCAGTATGTCAGAGCCTACCTTGTGCCTCTGTACTGCCTCTGTATTTCAGTTATCAGTCTAGCTCTTAATAATTTGGCACTTTTATCACAGCAGACATGAGTTCCTCTCACTTTAGAGTCCATTCAAGTTATCTAAGGATGCTCAGTGCTACGGATGCACATGTGCTTCGTGGTCTCACATTGCTCCAGCGTTATCTCTGGTGCTTGTAGACACATTCCATATGTGAGCACAAAATGGGTCAGAGCAGCCCAGCAACTGAAGCACAAAATTCAGTGTTTCACACATGCCTCAAGCACATTGCTGCTCAGAGGTCTTGGCAGCCAGCCGGCTCCTTCCATGGCACTCACACGTCAAGCAGCTGCCTACGCTGCTAACACCTGCCATTCAGAAGTTGTCTTATCTCACTTGTGTGAGCTTGGCCAGTCCCTGCAGTCTCAGTCAGGAGTGCTGCTTGAGAAGAGGCATTTGTATTAATAGGATATTCATGCAGGAAGAAGTGAAAGTCCTCTACCAGACCTTCATCATTAAACAAGCTCTATGCAAACATAACATTTCACAGCCTGTAACAAAGCAGATGCATAAGCATTTTGCTTTGTGGTCAGTAGCCTAAAGTAATGTTGGAAAGCTCAAACAGTCCACTTGATGGTTTTGCGGAATGCTCCCTTATTGATTTACTCACAAAATAGAGTTTCTTTTCAACATATGTCCCTTTACCCTTGTCACTTTTTCAGTCATGTTTAGCATTATATATATTTATTATATACACATATAATTTCTTGCTTCCTACATATAGAATAAATCATTCTTGCATGTTTGCACTTCCTAAAGGACATTTTTACATATTTTAGGACACTTCTGCAATTAAGACTCCTGAACCATATAGAATTTATTGCCAGGGAGCTGTAATTGGTCAGTCAGTACTCACTCGACTGCATCTAGAATGCAATGTGTTTGTGATTTCTTGCTTCAGTCATTGCATTATTTTAAATTTTTACAGTCCACATTAGTCAAACAAAACTGTGTACTCATACAGTTTGAAATTAAAGGGGGGATGGGGCTTGTATTTAAGACCGCCATTACTTTTATCTGATTGGGATAAAGAATGGAAACTTCTTATCTCTATATATCAACGTTCTCGAAGTACAGTAGACTGATAACATTATACAGCCACAGCAAACTGGCAAGTAGCAGTAGAGGAGAAGACTGACAGTTTATATCAGCCCACGACATTTTGCTTCATTAGAGGATCCTTAACCACACGGTCCTGAGTGATATATTTTGAAGAATCATTTTGTCCATCTGCTCATCACTTTTTTTAAGGTGTTCATCAAGGGAAAATAGCTTTCAGTGACCCGAAACATTATAAGGAGAGTTCTCAGCTATCACTTTGCTAAGAGCAAAAGGAAAGTACTTATCTCCTGGGCTATCGAGGTGCAGTGTGATTACAGTTCAGACAATTCCATGACATTATCAACAATGATGTCTCTTAATCTAGTAGGCTTCAGTCTTTCCCATGTGAAGTGATCTACCCCAATGAAGTGTCAATCCGTGATCTTCTTTTTTTTTGAGTGTTTGGGTTACCTGTACCCCTTGTGAGAAACTGGGAAGCAGTTTTCTACTACCTCTTTCACTACAGAAAACCTTTAGCACCACATGGTTAGACCTTAACCATTTGCTACTGCACGTGCTAGATGCCTGTGCATGAAGTCCAGTATAGGACACAGGCTAAAATTTCAGAACGTTGCCTGGACTCTAGTAAAATGTCAAAACTGCTTTACCACAGCTTTCAGTATCACCAGTCGTCATTTAGCCCCAGTAAGTACTTGAAAACACCTTGTTGCCAAAGCCAAGTTTAATTTGTTCATTCACTTTACAGCAGTGTCCATCAGTTTTTGGAACAAGCTGCACAGCATTGCCAACCTACAAAGCCAGCAAAGATGTCTCAGCTAATACAGGAAGATAAGCATGGTTGAGAAAGGAACTAAGTCTAGATAAAGTCTAGGAAACTTTTCAACCTTCCATATCCACCACCTTCCTTACTGCTTGGCTTATCTTTTTACTTGATTAAAAGTGGATCCATTATCTACAGTTTTCAGTCCCCAGACTGACCATCAGGGATTACAGTTTTGGTTTGCAGACATTGAGAAAAAAGGTATATTAATAATTTTGGCTTTCAAAGTGTGTGCTTTATCAGAATCATAGTTTGACTGACTGATTTCAATACTATCGTCACATGAAGCTCATGAAAATAAGGTTCCCAAGATTTCACTTCATGTACCTGGATTGCTTCAGTAGGCTGCTAGTGGCCCAAAAACCAAGTCTATTTTTCATAAATTGGAGTAGACTGAAGAGATCTTTGATTCCACTAAAATAATAAAAGATATGTTTCTAAATCCAGCAGATGGTCTTGAAGATTTCATATATCCATCCTTGACTTCAATTCTCATGTATATAACAAGTTCTAAGAGCATTGGTACAGCACTGGTCTCACCTTGGAAAGAGATATGAAGACGTTGAGCCAGTTTGTAAACCTTCACAGGCAGCCTTTGGACCATTCCTCATGAAAGCTTACCAATGCTACTTAATCTTCAAATGGTACAAAAAATTCCTCCAAACACTCACTGTGGGTTAAATGGCTCCTTCTTTATAGATGTATTTTCACTTTATTTATGGGATAAGCCCTCGAAGGTAATTGTTCCTTAGTTACACTGGATCAGCACAGTTGTTGAAATCCTGCAATGTCATTCAATAACTGTAACATCAAAGATACTGCATTCCACATCTATTGAAAAGGATAATCACACAGGCCTCTTTTGTAAAAGCTTTTGAGGACAACTTTATATAAGTATGAGGCATTATGGTTTTAGCTATAGACAGCTTGTATTACAGGTAACTGTATGAAATGAAATAAATTATTCTTTTCATTAAACCACCTTATTGGAAAACTTGACAAAGCACATGTTGATCACACACTGATGTTATAGCTGTTGCTCAGCAGTGCTTACCCTAAGTCAAGGACTTTTCAGTTTCCCAAGCTCTGCCAATGAGCAGGTGCAGAAGAAGCTGTGAGGGAGCATGGCCAGGACAGCTGACCCAAACTAGCCAACAGAATATTCCAGACCATAGAATGTCATACTCAGTATATAAACTGGGTGGAGCTGGCCAGGAGGGGCTGATCACTGCTTGGGGACTGGCTGGGCATCAGACAGCAGGCAGTGAGCAATTGTACTGTGCATCATTTATCTTTCTTGTTATCTCCCTTTTCACTACTGGTATTACTATTATTTTGGTTGTTGTTATTATTTTCAGTATTAGTATTATGTATATATATTATAGTATTTAAATTATCAAACTGTTTTCAACTCACAGATTTTATCTTTTTCCAATTCTCCCCATCCCACCGTGGGGGTGGGGGAGTGAGCATCTAGCTGTATGGTACTTAGTTGCCAGCTGGAGTAAAACCACGACACCAAATTTTATTAATATGATTATAAGAAATACATACTTTTACTGCAAAAGTAATTTCTTTAGTGATATCAGCCATCTCAAAAAGCACAGGGCTATTTAAATCATCTAATCATCTTGTCATACTTTTCAAACTGAAGCATTAGTAGCTTGATCAAGGGTTTGAATGCAGCTGAGACCTTCAGCCTTGATTTAATCTGACTCCCTGCTGACATTGAATGGAAACACATAAATCTTATTAGGCTTACAGTGATTTCCTTCAATCATGAATTTAATAAAGCAGGTTGGCTTTTGGTGTGCCAAAATCGGTAAAGTTCCAAAAGCTAAATACCTTTCTATTAAGTAAACAGAAAGTCAGTATGAAGGAGTATAAAAGTACATTATACAACTCCAAGAACGGAACTTGAGGGATCATTTGCACAACTCTGAACCCATTATGAAGTTCACTTCTTGAAGAAAAATACTTGTGCATTGGCAATAAAATACTGATATCATATCTGGAAACGTGAATTTTTTCTAAGCTGTGCATACTTTAATATTAGACCATAGTCTAACCTATACAGTTGTGTGCACCATTAGGAGAACAGACACATAGGTGCTACATAATCATCCATAATGCAGGAAATAGCAAAAGAAGTTGTGCATTCAGTCATCCCATTTCACTCCAACATAGTGTAGCATGGTTTTTCATTTAGCTCTTGGACCCTACAATCCATGTCTGTGTAACTTAGAAGTGCCTGTAAAGAGACAAGAAAATGCTGTTTTCAGTGGAGCTGAAATTTCGTATGGCAAACCAAAGCCAGCCTTCCTACAAGCACAGCAGTGAGAAGATAGAGAAATTACATTTAATATTTTTTCTCCTTTGACCTCAGCAGTGTTGTTATGCATGTATCTGTGACTACTTTAGCAGGTGGCACAAGGGACTGATACATTTCTGTTGCTTGGTCTGTTACTATAAACGGTTCTGCATTGGAATTTTTAACTGGAACAGTTAAAGTTAACCTAAAAATCCTTACAATTAATTATTAGAGGACTCATTTAATCCTCAGGTACAACTTTGTAAGCCCCACTGAAATCAGATGAAGTGATAAGTTTGTGTCCCAGAGGAAAGCTATATCCTTAGCTACATACTGCTTTTATTTTCCAGAAGAGCAGACCTACTTACAGCAACAAGGAACAAATCCTTCACAGTTCATGACCTCAGAAAAAATGCCCTAGTCTGATAGATTTACCATTAATACTTCTGAGCTATTTGAATGTATATCTAGCAGAAGTTTTATCAAATCTGGCATTAATGCCCTGTGCAGTTTTCTTCAACATGTGTTGCTGGAGGCACTGCGGATCTAAATGGGTGAATCCTATGATGTCATCCAAGAACATTCTGTGTCCTGGACTGTATAAAAAAGGAGTCTTTCCAGCAGGTAGAGGAAGGTGATTCTGCTCCTCTATTCTGCTCTCCTGAGAGTACTGTGTCCAGCTCTGAGGTTCTCAACACAAGAAGGACATGGGCCTGTTAGAGCCACAAAAGTATCAGAAGGAAGGAGCACCTCTCCTATGAAGAAAGGCTGAGAGTTTGAGTTGTTCAGCCTGAAGAAGAGAATGTTCTGGGGAGACTCCATTGCAGCCTGGCAATATTTAAAGGGGCCACATAAGAAAGACAGGAGAAGATATTTTAGTAGGACCCGTAGCTATAGGACAAGGGGTAATTGCTTTAAACTATGAGGGGGTCAATTCAAACTAGGTATAGGGAAGAAATTTTACATTATGAGGGAGGTGAAACACTCGAACAGGTTGCCCAGAGAGGCAGATTCAGTCTAAAATTCTATTTTTTCCCATCAAATATCTTAGAAGACATATTCATTAGCAAATATATGTGAAAATAGTCCTGCTATTATCAAAGCACAGCATAAAAATCCTTATAGCCTTAAGTGAGAAGACAGATTCATGAGTGATGAAAGCTTGAATTCAATAAACAGTGCATTAGACACATTTAAAAGTACCACATCTATTGCATCGGAACATGATTTATAAAACCTTGCAGACACTTAAGTGTATATAAAATTATGACTCCATTGTTAAAATGGGGGTACATGCTTTTGATGACCAGTGAAGCTATTATTTTTAATGTCATTTTCAGTGAAGGGATATTGTAGAAGCTATATTGTAGAAGCTATATACAAGTGTGTGTAGGATCTGATGAAAAATATTAGCTGAAAAAGCAAAGAGATTTTTTAAAAGCCAAAACATGTTTACAATTTTCATTTTGGAAAGGACAAAATCTTTATTTACGGTCTATGCTTTCAAAATAGAATAATTGTTCAGAGTAGATTAAAATGCAGAAAGGAAGAGTTAAAAGTCTTAAATAGCCCATAACCAAGTGATATTTTATTTATTTATTTATTTTTTTTACTGATATGAAAATGAAGCAGCATGGGATTTCCTTTTTCATTTTGGAGAAATCCTCTCTTATCATGCAAAATTTGTTTTGACTTGAACTAGCCTAATTTTTTCAATGTTGAGAGTTCAATGACTGTTTTTATTCATGGCAGTAAGTCATATCACAACATTAGCATTACAAGACATCAGTAACTGAGTAATAAATTCAGTATCTTTGAGAGTCTAAAGATTAAGGGACTACATATTCTGCACTCTCTTTTCTGCCGAGTGTTTTCCATGGACTACAGAGATTTTTTTTTGTTTATTTGCTGTTTTATAACATAAATAAGTAGCTCAGACACTTCTTCAGACCCTTATCCTTTTTAAAATATATATGCATTAGTTTTCATGATGTGCTAAGCCCACTGCAATCATCCAGAAATAGTTGAATGCTATTCCAAGATGCTCACGATCTAACAGCCAAGAAGACAGAGAGAAGGAAGGAGAAAAGAAATGCTGCTTTAAAAGGAAAATTAGTGGACATATTTAAAGTTAAAATATTAGTAACTTGCATTATATAAAGATCTTTTCACTTTATATATGAATGCCCAAACATCTAGTGTCACTGAATAGGTATTACTGAACACACAGACATTAAAGAACTCAAGATGATACACAGGCCAACCTGCCCTCAAGCTGGGGCAAAGAAAAATAAAAATAATCTCCCTTATTCTTCTGCTGTGAGGATTATACAAGTTGTACTGTCAGAGAGCTACAGCCAAACTCAGGCCCACAGGTCGTCTGACACAGCACAGTTCAACAAACTGAGGAATAAAAGCTAGCCAGTGACTTAAATGGGAGATGTGTTTGTGAGCATGAGTAGATACAGTGCCTCAGAGATTCACACACACACCATAGGCACACACACACACACAGAGCATGGAAGTCCCAGGCCAGATCCAACTGCAGCAGCCATGTGCATGCCATCAGTCCCACTCCGTTTTATTCCCAAGGCATTTCACAAACTGTGCCCATCAGATCTGTGTGGGTAGTCTATGTGGAGGAGGTTCTTTTTCTTCCTAGTTACTCGTGTGGCAACAGTTAGTTACATCTTGGTTGCATTCAGAAAATGATAGAAATTCTTTGGCTGGATCACAAACAGGCAAAAAATGTGACAAATGTTAAAAAGTGTTTTCATCAGATCATTTTTAATTGGATAATAGCCTACTGCATTATGGCAGGGAGCTGAGGTTTTTTTCCCTTCCCAAATGGATTTAACTGCTTGCTGAATAGCATTGCCCCAAGACAGAAAAAGAAATGTCAACCATGTACTGTCCTATAGAGCTCCTATTGATAGATTAAGTTCACTTCATACAGATAGTTTCTTTCTAAGATTTACGGAAAAAGAAAATTAGATCATTTTCCTCCTTTGAACTCTGGCACCTCTTGGAAAGCATGGAAGAGAGCATCCAAGTAGAGTGAAACCTGAGCTTCAGCTTCCTCCCCTCCTCAAGCAGGGCTAAAGAATTGGCACAGATCCAAAAGTTCCACTTATATAAAAGGCTGAGTACTTCTTTTAGGCCAGCAGTAACATAAAAATCCTCACAGAATCATAGCAGATATATTGTTTAGTAATAAGGACTCAGAGAGAAGTGTTTTGTATATCTTGCTTCTATCTTATAATGTGTTGGGAAAGTTGACTCTTTTCCAGCGATTGCATCCTGAATCTTGGGCTATATCCAAGATGCATGGGCATGTATGTGTGTATAAGACATTTAATCTGAGTCCCACAATCTGTTCCAAAAGTCCTTTCTTAAGAGCCTGTTCTATCTGCAAGGAACCATCTTGCTTTCTGATTCATTCAGTGAAACACAGGTTGGCTAATCATAGAATCATAGAATCAACTGGGTTAGAAAAGACCTCAAAGACCATCAAGTCCAGCCCTACCGTATCCAAACCCTACCTATCAAAATGTTGATTTTTATTAGATGATTAAGGAAGCAGTTCCTTGTTATTTATGCCTAGTAACACTCTTTTAGATGATACTGTAAAGTCTGCCCTCAGAATGAATCAGGAAAGAATGAGGAAAATACCACATATCTTCTGCAATGAAAACTCTTTTTGGAAACAAGCTGCTTATAGCATTATACATTTTTTTAATTATATGGGCTTCAGAAACAAATGGATATTTTTGCTTCATCAATAACATTCAGCACTCCACCTCACTGGGTAAATTCCAGGTTTTCTGATACTGTTTCTAGCATCATTTCAGTGCTGGCAAATATATTTGTTAGATGCTATTTCCTAGACAAAATAGTGCTGATCTGCTACCACCACAGTCAAAATCATAAACAATGACATAATTAGTTGACTTCCCAAGGTTTTCTGATTAATCTTCCCAAAAATATGTCAGATGGAAGTATTATTTTTAGAGAAATATTTTTCAGCATATCTACATACTCAAAACATCAGAGACTAAAACTCAAGTGAAAAATAAACCTGTATTTCCAGGATCCAGATAGTGAAGTCTAGATAGGAGTGATCAGGACAAGGAGAAGCTATGTTTAGAGAATATTTTATTTCCTTCAGAACACTTGATAATCTCTAGTTATAATACTAGTTTACCTGGTCATCTGTGGTGTTCTTCAGACACTGTTTACAAAGCATTTCTTCAGTAGATAACTGTCCATAATAGATGCCAGAGGGTGGTGGTGAAGGGCTTGTGGTGAACAAAAACTATTTACTGAGCAGAGTGGAAATCAAGGAGAGGTGATTTCTCAGATGTGATTTTTCAGATTGTTAGATCCTTCACTACACATGCTAACAAATACAATTTCACAAGACAAGAAAAAGAAATTAGACTTAAGGACACTGATCATGCAGGATTGTGTTTTGGGAATGGAAAGGGTTCATGAGGTCTTTACATCCTTCTCACATTGAAAAATTGTCCCCAGTTCGCATGGACTTCAGCAATCTGAGGAAGGTTTCTGAAGTGATTCAAAACCAGATGCTTTCTGAAGAACTTGTCTGTGTAAAGGAAGATGTAAAACAGCTTCACATGTGTAGTGTTACTTTTGAAGGTACTCTGAGGTACACACACTCTGAGGTACATCACATCTGATAACAACATTATTTCTCCTGAGCTATTTGAAAACAGCTTGGGAGATCAGTCAGGTAACTGTAACTGATAAACATATGTTCATAAAGTTTTACTCCTTTATTCCTATTGAAAATCTTCACTGATTGGTCTCTTGCAGACCTGGTTGGGAAAAAAAATTCAATCCATGGGAAATTAGTTTCTACTTCGAAGCAGAATGAAAAATGGGAGTATCAAAAAAAAAAAAAAAAAAAAACCTAGGAGAAAATTCTATAAGAAGTTTCAAAATGAAAATGTCAAAGTGAAAAATTACCACACCTGTGATTGGAATAAAAGTTCCTGAGCAACGTGACCTGATTTTTGGTTTGTTTGTTTTCTAATTCAAACAATTATTTGGAACTGAAAAGTATATTTGTTTCAAACTGTCACCTTGAAATGTGGAGGACTATGTTTTGATCACCCCAATTATAAAATAAAAAATACGCATTGAAATTGACATTTTCCCACAGAAAATTCTTATTTCAGCAAAGCCACATTTTCCAAGAGGAAAGTTTTTCGTGTAAAAATACTTCAACCTGCTTTACTTACTTGCCAGGAAATATGAAGCTGTCTAAAACCAGCATCTTACTTAATTTTTTTCCAGCATGAAAGCTGGTACAATTTTGCAGTTGAAACTTTTAAAATGTTCTGTTGATGCAGAGAATTTGGCCATGAAACAGAACAGTGCTTATTATAGCACCAATGCACAGAAGTCAGTTAACACACTTCATGGCTATCACATGTTCAATTACAGTGGCAAATTTTAAGCACAGGTCAAATGCAAATAAACCTAGGAGTTGGAGTTTAAATTTCTGCTTCTTTAAACATTCCAGATGTAGGAGTTTTCCATTTACTTCACCTCAGTCAGCCGAGTTCAATGTGGTGGGATAATTAATCCCCTCAAGTGTTCTGCAAATATTTCAGTCCAGATATAGCTTTACCTCTTTGTGAATGTGGATATACTTTCTAACAAAGGTATAAGAATTAAGCAATGTAAATCCAGTACAAAATTTTACCAAAAAGTCTGTAAAAAAAAAAAAAAAGCAGAACGTAAATAACATGCTTTAGAAATGTTTTCTGTTACTACAAAATACAATGCTACATGAGCAAGATTGCTATATGGTCTTATTTGCAATAATTTTCTGGGCACTAATTCTAATCAAACAGAAATTGATGATTTGGGATATCTCCATGTTTTGATATCCACACTGAATAGTGTTACAGATATTAATTTTCCATAAAGTGATGAAGATCTACTATCAAAAAAATAGGTCTACTTGAAGATCTGAAAGCAGCCACCTCAAAATTATAAACAGCATCATTCTTCCATTTTTAAAGTCTTATTTCTACTTTAGTACGTAGCTCCTTAGAACTGGCTGACCAATAATGGCACAAAGGACTTAATTTTAAAAACTAGGCTAGCATTGGAAAGTTTAAATTCTGAATTAAACATTCCAATAATTTCTTAAGTACACTGAAATCCATTAGCCTCCTTTGTATCAAGGTTTATAATTCCACCACTACTCACATTTACACACATTTACAAACAATACTTCCAGTTTGAATTCCAAATCCAATACTCATGACACCACTATAGGAAAGAAATGCATATTTCAAAATCAAGCTCTGACATTTCTGGATAGAAGCTTCAGTATCTTCTACATTGAAAAAAAAAGAAAAGCTGCTTTTATGCCATGCTAACATATAAAGTTAAACAAGGGCTTCTCATAGTCCTTGAACATGTTTCTTGTGGTCAGAGCATAATTATATGGGCAAGTCAATCATATATTCCTAGGAATAATATGTATGATGAAGTGGCGTCCTGTCTTGGGAGAGATCTTAAAACCAGAATTCTATTTGGTTAGGATATGAAGAATCCTTTTTGTCTCCAGTATGCTGAGATTTCTGAACCAATTCTTCCCACACAGTAACCTTAATTCTCTCTCTTTCTCCTGTGAAGTCATTGTACTAACCTTTACAACCTGAATAGAGGAAGGAGTGATCTTTGTTTGACAGCAATAATAAGCACAGACCTTTAATTTCAATTATGTGGAGAAAACCATAGAAACGGAAGGCACAAAGCAACATTAGTCTAGGTGATATCAAGGTTAGTTGGTACCAAAAGCATTCGATTCCTGCTTCCATATAATTAAGAACCTCACCAGGAAAAGTTTGGAAAAGCAATAGCAATGGGGTGTAGCATACTAGGGAGATGCTGACTACCTTCTCAAGCGATCTATAATTACTTAATGAATTAGAAGATACTCAATGGCACAACAGTTGGGGCAAGTTCTACATATAGGTAAAGGAGCAAGTTGTCCACAGTGGTAGAGCCAGGGCCAACAAAGTCCTAGAAAAGTTTTTTAAAGCCTTTTAACTCCTAGAAATGTGGGTCTGCAACTGCTGCTGAGAAGGAATCATCTGCACATGCTGGTCAGCTGTGGCTGCAACCATGAAAGGATGGGAGAACCAGGAACCAGGAATTAGGAGCAGGAGGATGGTGGTACTTTTTCCAGGCAGAACTGACACTTTATAACACTCCTTGCATTAAAAAAAAAAGGGTGCACTGACTTCTCCAAAGCTCTTCTCTGGTATCTTGCTTTCGTATGGAAGAACTGTCCAAGTATGAATGCTCCCAGGGGATACAATTCAGATGTTTCCACATTGCTGAAGAAATTTGAGCTATTTGTGATCGTGGTTTACACAAGAATGGATTCTTAAATCTTCTTTTTGATCTTCCTTAATCTGGAACCACCTTGGGAATAACAATTCTCTGTTTGCTCAAGGCTTTGTAAGCTTTTGGCTATAACAGATTCAGGAGGACAATCTTGCCAGTCCAGAATAAGATGAGTCCATAAGGCTGTGGCTCAACTTTCCTCATGAGCCAAATCTCTAAGACAGTTCTCTTAGGTAGAACCAGTGGGGATGAGCACTGTAAAACCTGTCTCTTCCTGATTTAGCACTTTGTGGCTGAGAAGGGACTAGGAGTCTCTAACAACAGATTGTACTAAGAGCAGGTTCCTCATTGTGTTGCACTGCTTGAAAACCTTAGGGCAACTGGACATGACACCAGGGACCTGACCTTTGAGCAAGATGGAATATCATATAATTACTGCTCTGTGTAAGTCCACTGCTTCTCTCCTCCTGTTTTTTTCACCAGCTTGCCTCACTAAGGATCTACTTTGAGATTTAACATATTTCTAAAATATTTTACTGTACCTTACACGGAAATTGATTAACTCAGGTTGACTAACTCATGTTTATATTGTTGATTTGCAGGCCCCAAGCTATCACCTACCTGCTAGCCAGACTGCTTTACAGGGATCACACATTTCCAGCTGAAGTATAAACTAGTTTGCAATTACTAAATAATTATTATTGTATATAGATTTATATAAGTAATGCTACAAAATAAATTCATCAGACTTTGTTAGTTCTCAGCAGACAACTCAGTATACCAAGACAGAGCTTACCCACAAAAAACAAGAATTAAAAAAAAATTTTCTCCAAAAAATAAGCATGCAAATAACTCCAAAACACTCAGAAAAACATTTGGAAATTAACAACTCAGAAGACTAAAACTGAATTAAATTTCTATTCCTTACAAAAAATGTCTTTAAATTCTTAAATGCCTTATAAAATATCCAAAGACTATAAAGAGAAATAAAAAACCCAAGCCAACATAATCTAAAATTATTATGAAGAGTTATACAGCATTAAAACTCAATACATTGTCATCTCAACGAGTTAAGATAAGGAATATTTTCTCTAACAACAATAGCAAAGCACCAAATAAGGTACTTGTGGCTCAGGTCTCATCATTAGTTCATCTTGATTATTAATTAAGGACAAACACCCTCCCTCCCCCCTCAAACAATTTCTCTGAAAAAAACATTTTATATTTAAGCATTTCAGATGAAGAATTCCCCTTGGTAAATAATTTTCATATCTAATTATCTTTTCTGAAAAAAAAACCCAACCAAAACCCAACAAAAATAAACGGAAAACAAAACCACATATTCCTTAATTCAGGATTGAACGTATTTTACTCCAAAAGGAGACAACGTGTTTGCTGGAAATGGCTTTGTTAACACATTTGTCATCCTTCTAATAACTCTTTCTTTCACTCATTCTAGTTTCCAATACTTCTCTTGACTTCTGGACACATGAAATAGATAAATTATTCCAGTAGTCATTGCTTACACAAGCACAGAGGTGATAGAGTCTCCATGCTCATGCGTTTTGTTTCTACCGTTAAGAGCTACACCAGAGTTTTTAGCTATGTTGTCATGTTGGGGGTTCATCTTCAATGTCAATAATACCACATAAACAAAGCCCCTTCTCCCTCCTCTCCCCTCCTGCCCTCCACCCAAGGATATCAAAGTAATGTCCAGGACCATTCTAATAACTTCTTACTTTCATTGTTCTTTAAACACAATATGATTCTGTTACATGTTATCTTTAATTTGAATTTCAAGGGAAGTTTTCGATAAGAAAATCAAGACAACAATAGTGCTCCTGTTGTGAAAAAATGAATATAAACAAAAAAAGCCTTTAAATTGCAAGTTTTATTTTGTCCAAATAGTTGTTGCATAAATGATTAATTTAATCAATCAGTTTGCACATGAAATTATCACTCTGAATTGATTTTGTACTCAAAGCAAAAGACTTGGTGAAATTCTTTAACATAACTCTCCATAATTGCTTCATTAATTTCTAAGACAGAAGCCATGAAGTGTTGTGACAAAAGTAATTGTTGTCACAGTTCTCTTCAGTTTGGGTAGCAGCCATTCTTAGAATTGGAAACAAGAAGAAAGATCACATCAGGTATTTTGGAATTTGAATGACATGACATATATTAGCAGAGCACCTCTATTGCACTGTAAAAACATGTGTTTAAGCCAGCATTAACCTACTACCTATTTTAGTTGACAGTAGTCACCTCAATAGAGTAGCATGGGGCTCAACATGGAACTCTTGATAAGGTAATTAGATTATTCTGAGCTCTGTGCTTCTGTGATAGGTTTTACAAGAATAGGAGCAAATACTTGATGAGGCAAATGAAAGAAAACTCATTCTGTGGCAATGCACGGGACAACGGAATAGAAGATGTTATGGATCAGCCACAATGAGAAGAAACAATGACAAATCAGGGGATTCTTAATCTCAGCAGGGTCTCATTTGGGAGGAGGAGGTTCTACAGAATGCAGGCAGAATAGAAATGGTCAACATGCTATCAATGTTATCTGCTATTTCCCTGATGAAAGCAAACTGGACAGGAATAGTTGTCAGATAATCAGACCCTGACATGAGGACAGCTGAAAGAGGAAACTAACTCCATACCACAATGGATAAATTACAAGACTAAGTAGTTTTAAGTTAATTCAAAGTTCCTGGGGACACTTTGAGTATCACTAGAGCTCCAGGAAAGAGACAGGTGGTTCACAACATTGGAGAGGACTCAGTTAATACACAAAAAGAATTGCGCTTGTGTTTTGTTGTATTCTTTTACATATAACTTTCAGAGGGTATGGGGTGAAGAGAGGGGTTATTTTTCAGTGAGTTTTGAAACTAAACAGAGGTTAGTATGCATGAACCTGAAGTCCTCTATGTAGAGTGACCTCTAACGAATGTCAGGTGATGAATTTAAAGGCTTGGCTTAGTTGAGATATAGATATCAGATGTCTCTAATAAGCAGGCATCTAGCTAATCATAAAAACTCTTCAAAGAGAGAACAATCTTTTCTTTGTGTTTGCACCTACATAGAATGAGACACTGATCCTGTTTGGAGTGCACACACTATTGTAATAACTAACCATAAAAAAAAAGATGATTCTCACCCAGAGCCAAACTAATTTGCAAGCAATTTTTTGATGATATGGCTGTCACAAATGAGGGTTCATGAATGATTAGCACAACAAGTTAGCTCTTTTCTAAAATAGAATATAGTTTTATTTTATTGCAGAAAAAGTCTATGTATTTTTTACAAAGAAATGAAAGCCTTTTCTATTAAAGCAACAGAGTTAGTTAAAATGGTTGTTTTCAATGGGGCATTTTGAGCACAAGTTTGTATATTATAGAATAAGAGAATTCAAAACCTGTGAGGTCCATGCCTTCACAGCTAAATTCAAAATAGAGTGGGGCCCAAGAGTTCTGAGCTAACTTCATCTGCCACAGATTTGTTGAACAGCCTTAAGTACTTAACATCACTCTTATCTGTTTAGTGGTGCAAGTACCACACAAAGATGTTTGTTCAGAGAGAAATTTCCTCTGAGGAATATCTTAGGTTTGTGATCATAGGCATAGCACAAGTAATAGCAGGATAATCTCCAAATTTTTCTTTGCTTAAATAAGGCTTAGAGTTCAGGATAGCAAATGTGTTCATCCATGTAGAATCAAAGAACCATATAATCACAGAATAGTTCCATCTGGAAGGAATCTTGGGTAGTCTATAGTCCAAACTGTCACTCAAAGCAGATTCACATTTGAGATGAGAGTGGGTTACTCAGAGCCTTGTATCCTGTCAGGTCTTTGAAACTTCAAATGACAGAGGCTTCACAACCTCTGTAGGCAACCACTGCTTCACTGTCACCGTGGTAAAAAAAAATAATTTATGAGATCGGAGCCCTTGATAAATCCCCATTGTTTCTTGCCACCCATCATGCACCACCATGTAGAGCCTGGCTCTATCTTCTTGATACCCTGCAGGTTCTAGGCACTGTGAGGGTGGAGGGCAGCTATTAGGTCTCCCTGAAACCTTTTTTTGTCCAGGCTGATGCAGCCTTGGTTCTTTAGTCTCTCCTGACAGGCCAGCTGCTTCAGCCTCAACCATCTCTGATGAACTTGCTCTAATGTCTTTCCTGTATTGGGAGGCCTAAATGTGGATGAAATATGTAGATGTGGTCTCATGAGTAAAGGGGAATAATCAGTCCCATCTGCCTACTGCCTGTGCTTCTGCTAGCACAACCCAGGATGCTGATGGTCTTCTCTGCAGCCAGGGCATTCTGCCAGCTCATGCTCAATCATTAATGGTTTGATGCTGCTACATATGTTTTCATCCATCAGCCTGATACCTGATATACTCTCATATATGCCAGGATGTGTATGTAAACATGAAAACAAGTATGCATGTATAGGACTAAAGGCATAGGTTTCCATCTTTCTGGTACTTCCAATATTGCCTCTCTCAGGAGTATTAGTAGTGCCAGTGGAGGCTCATGGGACTACGCAAAGATAATATGAAACAGTTTCTGCTTGCACGTCTTAACTACCTGATATAATACAGGGTAGAGCTAGTTAATATAATCAACTGTTCTTAGGCATGGAAAAGGAAGAGGACAGTAATGCAGCAGCAACAGGATTTCATGATTCCATTGTCTGGCTGCAGGCATCCTCAGCCAAGCTAGAAGCAAATGAAAGAAACATGATTTGATTGATTCAGTGTCCATCTTCAGTTGGATGAGGGTTTTGTTAATCTTCACTGTTGACCATTTAATATCCAACTGCTCGCTATCAACCCAGTCTAGTGACAACCTATATTTTTTTTTACTCTGGATTCATTCTTTAGGCATGAGTGGTCTGATTCCTTTTTAGCATAGTTGCAATTAACTCAGCTACTAATTGAGCTTGAGGAATTTATGTTCACATGTTCATGGGTTTTATACACTTCTGAATAGTACAAGATGCTGGCCACTGCAAAAATAAGGGGGGAAAAAAAAGCCAGTAATGGGAAATACAACTTTAGGCAAAACTCCAATGCTCATGCCCCTCTCGTCCATAGACAATGCTGTTGATGCTAACAGAAAAACTAAACAAGGAAGTGAAAATGAGAATAAGAGGAAGAGAATGTTGGGTAAAAATGAGACAAGTATTGAACTACTGTGTTTATACATGGGCCATATGGTGTGGACATAAACAGTGTGAGCTTACTTTACCAACATTACGCAGTCTGTAACCTCCTTTAGAGATAACTCCTCTCTGCCAAATGTTTTTCATGTCTTTAATACTGAAGATTCTACAGACATGCATGCTTATATATACCAAAGCTAGATCCAGCAGACAAGCTTTCCTAAACTACATCCATTTTCTGCTAAGAGTACCAGTAACAGCTGGATTGACTAAAAAAATCCAAACAAACAAAAAACCCCCAACAACAAAAAGCCCACACCAACCTCTTTTGCCACTTTTTAAAAAAAAAACTGAAACATTAACATTTACTGAATTTAATGTGTAATGTCTATTAAAGGCATAGATTTTTCAAGCCAAAAATATTGCAATTAGAACATAACCATTGCTAGACCTGATGTCTGCCATGGATTACAACTGCAGGGGTGCATTAAGATTTTTATCTGGTTTTGCTATACCTATGGGTTTGAAAATCCATGCCCAGCTATTTGGCAGCCTATTTTTGATCTCTAGGCTTCTGTTGCTAATTTGCTTTAATGGCTTCTGAAGACCCAAGGACTGCAGGAGAATACTTTCAGAGGCAAATTACATGCCATCTCAGTCACTATGCTGATAAATATATAGATGATGATGATGAAATATCAAGTGTTCTTAATGTAGCAAGCACCTGGTTTTAATCCCATCATCTAATATATCATTTTGTCATCAACCCATCTTTTACAACTCATTTTAGGAGTATGTATATTGATAATTTGTAAAATTAATGTAATAATCTTAAAATGTTTTGGCCTTTCCTTTTCCATTGGCCTGCTTGCATTTTTTTCTCAAGAGTTTTAGCAGCAATACAGACTTCTGCAAGAAGTTTTTTTTCAAAAGACACCTTCTGTGTATATCAGCCTTTTTCCATTTCAGTCAATGAGTGTTATGTGAGTTTGCACAATATAATGTCCTGCTGCAAAAAAAATGCCCTTTTAGGACTGTCTGGAAGAGGTTTTATACTCCATTTACTGTGCTTGTCCCTAGTAAGAATGAGAGAACATTCTCTAGCAGAGTGCCATGTTATTATTGTCTCTCCACGGACAGGTTAGATAGATAGATGCCTTCATCCCAAGTCCAGTAGTTGTATGGTTGAACACATCATGACAACTGGATAAAACGTCAGCATTTTCCCTGCTAGCAAGCAAATTTTAGGGATCTAGTGAGGCTTTGTGCAGCTCAAACCCTCATAAATCAAAGCCACCATAGCAGTAAAGTTCTGCTAGACAGGCTCAATACTTACACACCCAGATAGCTTCTATTCAGTCTTCTGAGAGCAACCAACAAAGTTATCAGTGACTGCAATGAGGGTGAGAACCACCTGGGAATACCATCAGGATTTCTACAACAGTGTTTGTGACATTTTGTGCTGTTCCCTCACTTCCATTTCAGTTTCTGCTCCATTTGTTTCTAAATCAACAGCACATTGTTTGAGGGATTACTATATCATCTGTTTCCAGGAAACTTTCTGAATTTTACATTACTTTTACTCCTGCAATGTACCCAGTAGGGAGCTGAAGTTCAGTAGTCCCTTCCCCCTCACAGGATATTGTCTTAACCACCAAACTGCCTGCAAGGGACTTTTTCCAGGAAACTTAGGTTCCTCAATAATTTGAAGACCCTGATCATGTCATTCAGGTCTATTTCTATATTATTTGTCTTAATTTATTCTGTTTTAAGAATTGAATACTTTCGTATAGAAAGCTGAGCCTACCCTGCATTTCAAGGACCAAACTGCTACTTCAGATATTGTTCTTTGTGCCCAATTTTTTGAAGGTGTTTACTTTATTTTCAGGTTATGAAAAGCTTGGAATTGGAAGCAGATTTATCATGTATACTGAATGCTAAGCACATCCAAACCAGGTTATCCTAAAGTGCAGGTATAAAGACATGGTAACTCTGCTCTGTAAACAAGGTTCAAGATACTTAGAATATCCAGGGACAGTTCTGCACAGTTTATATTCTGCACTTGCTATTTTAAGATAACTTTCATCCTCTTTCCACTCAAAAATGCAGAGCCAAATCCCATTAATCCCCCAATGAAATTACAGTAAGATGTAAACATTATTTTCATTTTCAGTATATAGAACTTTAATTACTATTTCAGTCATTCCTTTTCCTTTTTGACCAAATTCAGCAGTTGTTCATCAAAAAGCTAATTGCTGTTTAAGTCTCTGTTGACCTATACAAAGTTTCTAGGAACAGTACCTAGAAACAACCTCACAAAACACTGGGAGCCGATAATAATGTAAATCCATTTACCCTAACAGATATTATATGCTTACAGCCTGTAACCATGCAACCAAATAAGTGTTGTCAGTTTCTAACCACAAGTCCTTGTTTATATTTTTAGCCTTTTTTAGAAGACAGGAAAGGTGTGGTCAAAACTGATCAAACAACATTTTGCAGAAAATAGTTCACACATCTGCAAAATGAATTTTCAGTCAATGCATGTTTTCTCTATTCTTTCTAGCACCAGTGCTCAGGACTAATGATACCATTAAAACTCTTGCATTCATAGTAACTTGATATTTTTTTGCTTATGAGTATGCAGCATGGTTTTATTTTATACCCACCTTCCTCTCCCCTCCTGCATTCTGCCCTGGAGAGGCCATAAACTGCAGGCTTTATGTCTGATGGTTGAGATCACAGATCTTATTGCAATGAAGAAATTATACGAGCTTAAGTATGATTTATTGTATAATTTTGTTGACAAAGACATATTGAACATTCAGAGGTCACTCAAACTCATAATTTTCTGTCCAGTCTCACTTCTTTTTTCATAGCTTTTATAATGACATGTAAATCATGCCAGAAAAGGGGAGTGCTCCCCTTGAGCATCAATCCATTAGAGAGTTTATGCCAGTCAGACATAACAGCTATAAATATATTTTTCATAATCTCTTGACTCTAGCACTTCTTTCTGGCCACTATTTTCTCTCAAGTCTAAACAAAATTGTGTCATCTCTTCAGCAATGCACACTGCAATTGAAATTCCTATCACCATCGTATGGTGTAGGATGCATTTCTGAGTATGGAAAATAGGCAGACAACAAGATGATAGAGGAAAATGTGTTTTGGCTACAACTTTTTAATTATTATCTAATATGTTCGTTTTTATCAAATCTGGCTTTATTTTATTTGGCAATATGATTAACCAACCAGTTTTGCTTTGTGGAAGAGTAATGGTCAAACTGGCTTTGTCCATTAATTTCCATATGTTGCTGCTGTCAGGGTGGCACAATTCACATGCACATAGAGAGAAATTACTCAAATCCCTATTAAAAGCAACCAAAACCATACTCGGG
>NW_008684791.1:0-446 GCF_000695815.1 Acanthisitta chloris | reverse complement strand
CTATGCCACCTGCTTAAAAGTGGACATATGTATTCCTTGTCCCATTCACCTCGGGGCAGGGCATGAGGGATCTGTCTCCTCCAGAGTTGCAGGGATCTTTGGAAACGTGCCTAGAGGCAGTTGGTGTTTGGTACAATTGAGCAGGCGAGTGCTGCATCGTGCTGAGCAGGCAGAGCCTCACAAGAGTAGTCTGATTTGGCATTTCCTAACCTCATACCTCTGTGGATAATGACCGCCCTGCACACGTCATGCAGTCCCTGGCATGCAGGAGGCCTTTGCAATGTCAGCACCAGTAACCTGCTTTGCCCTGTGCTCTGCAGAGCAGCCTAGGGACACAGGGAGACCAAGCCCTTGGGCAGCTGGTGTGGCACACTGGGCACTTTGAGTTCGGCTCTCGTATGCTGAGTGTGCCCTTACCCAGTGAGATAATGAAGCGCCAGAGGGGA
>NW_008684790.1:0-21024 GCF_000695815.1 Acanthisitta chloris | reverse complement strand
GCAGCGCTTAGCTCGTGATATTCCGTGTGCTTGGGGCCTTCCAGGGAGAGGACAGAGTGGCTCCGAGCTGTCGTCGTGTCTCCTCAGTTACTGCGCTGTAAAGTGAGGTTTTATTTCCATCATTGCTACTCCTTCTACAGGACATGTCACGTTAGGATCACTAAAAACATGGGGACAGTCTATCGCAGCTTCCCAATTCATACTCCAGAGATTGTTTTTTCTGAATAAAGACTTAATGGTGAAAAACCTCCAAATCCACCTAATTCCTCTTCTTTCACAGCTGCTACTAAAAAAAATAAGGAGCAAAAGAGAATTTACTTGTTGGGGTTTTTTCCAAAGCAATCAATTTAATCTGCTTTGAAGAAAAGATTAATTAAACTGAGCCTACAGCCAGAGCCAGATGAACCAGCTCTGACTTCTGAGCACAGGCACCGGAGCTGTCGGGGCAGACGGCACAGCCGCTCCCAGCGCTGCAGACACCTCACAAAGCACCGTCTCCCCCAGAAGACAGTTCCATCCCCTCTGCTGCTGGCCGGGGTAGACACCAGGCCCCAGGGAGGCAGCCCAGCCTGGCTGGCAGAACACACCACTCGTGGCACAAGGCAAGCACTAACAGCAGCCAGAGCTGCTGGGTGAGCACGTTGGTAAAGGCTGACGCGCGGGAGGTACAGCGGGTCCTGTCCTCTTCCCGCGCCGCTCACTAACTTCAGGGGACTCAGGAGCAGGCCGAGTCCTGCAGCCCCCAGTTCCATCACCTCTGCAAAAACAGTCTGTCTCTTCCTGTCTGTCTTCACTGAATGCCACAAAAGCTTCAGCAGCTTCACTCCAACAGCCTCTTCTTTGGACTCAGCCACTGCAAACTCCCCAGGATGTGCACTCTGACAGGTGCCAGCATCCCAGAGCCAGAGGGAATTTTCCTACTCACTCAGGAGCAGCAAGTATGGAAAGTGCTCAGCAGTCACTGCTGCATCTGGAAAACAGCTTCATTTCTTTGTTTCAGCTGCTGCTTAAAGACAGACATGTCTGAGCTGTCCCTACTCCCAGCCCCACGTTCTGGGAACCAAACACCTTGGGGGTGCTAAGTTTGGGCGACGAGAGCAGGAGCCACGGATCCACGGCCACAACCTCTGCCACAGGGTTCAAACACTTAGGGCAAAACCTTTCCTCTGGGCTTTGAGAGCGATGCCCTGTCCTCCTGCCAGGAGCGGGCTGAGCGGTGGGGTGAGGAGCTCTGCCCGAGTGGGGCACGCATGGCGCTCCAGGCCGGGCACCCCCGAGCCACAGCCAGAGCTGCACAGCCCTGGCAGCGACGGTGCCTTTTCTGTAACCCAACCACGGTGAAACGTCTTTTCATTCTCTCTCTTTTTTCCTTAATTTTTTCTCGGCTTTCACAGAAAGAATGGGTCACAAACCCATTCTGCACAGTCGTTTTCCTTTACAGCCACCTAAGAAGCATTGTAAACTCAGCACATCCAGCCATGACTCATACTTGCCCCTCTCTCCTACCCCCTCCAGTTTTACCTGGCTGGAGCTGGGGTTTTGAGGTTTGTTTTTCCAATCCTCATGTGTTCTCACTCTCTGGCCCCCGGACAGCACCACACCAGTGCAGCAAAGCTTAAGGCAAGAGAAGGACAACACTAGCACAACTTCAAAGCCAGTGGGGCACCAAACCATCCCCTGGTTTGCAGGCTGGAGGCTGGTTCAGAGTGGACAGGGCTGAGGAAAGCCCAGGCAGAGCTGGAGTTTCCATATCCCACCCACTGCACCACTGCCAACAACCCACACTGCTCTCCAGAGCCACCGGCCGCGGCTGTGCTCCGCCGGCTGAGCCTCTGGCCCAGCTGGTTTTACCCTCTGAAGGCACAGAAGACACTGAAGTGGAATTACTCCCACAGTGTGGGTCTGGGGAGCAGGGACAGCTCAGACACATCTGTCTTTAAGCAGAACTTCCACTCTTTCATCACCCGCTGAAACACAAGCAAAAAAACATTCCTGATTTTCTGTGTAATGGCCCAGAAGTAATTTCAAGCTGAGTGGTCACACTGACATGACACCGAAGGATTCAAACCACCTTTCAGTGTCAATACCAGCTGAGATAAAGAGCAGGCAAGTGCTTTAAAACCCTATAATCAGTATCCACACACACAAAATGTCTCACAACTGCACAGAACAATGACGACAGCGATTTCCAAGCAAAGGGAGTTAATGTTTAATTACTGTGGGTGCTGCTTTTGCAGGTGGATCATATGTTCCCCACCAGGTCACAAACCCAACATGAAATTATAGAACCACAGAATCATCAAGGTTGGAGGAGACCTCTAAGTCCAACCATGAACCTGTCCCTGCTGGAACCCCCAAACCCTAACCCAGATCCTCCAGTGCCACATCAGACACCTCTGAAACACCTCCAGGGATGGTGACTGCACCACCTCCCTGGGCAATATCCCAGTGCTGAACACCACAACAGGGAAAACATTTCTCCTCACAACCAATCTGACTCTGCCCTGACTCAGCTTATGACTTTCCCTGTAAATTCTCATCATGGAGGTTTTGCAGGAAAACAGCCCCAGTGGTACAAGTGGGAACATGTGGGATTTTACTTACTGTTTTGCAAGAGCTTATTTGTAAATTACCAGTATTAAAAGAATGTCTTCCCTCTGCCAAAACCAGGGAGAGAGAGCAGTGCCATTGCCACCCTCAAAAGACTGACAAAGGACTTCTTAAGTTCAGTTTACCTTCGGCCTAATTTCAGCAGAATTAATCAACAGCACCTGAGCACGAGAGCTATTAAATGTTTACTCCCACCCGTAAGGCCATGGACCAGCAGGAAAAAACTCCCACGGCACTGTTTGTACTACAAACAGCTTTCACCCAGCTCAGTCCTCAAACCAGGAGATCAGCTCCCCCACACTGATGCAACAACTCTTGGTCTATGTCAGTCTTGGACTGGTTCCAGATGAGGAGGTGTTTGCACCAGTCCCTCAGTCATGCAGGGCTCTGCTCTTCCATCACCTCAGGCCCCAAGTGTCACTGTCCAGGGATGCTCCTGACCTTCCTCTAGGTGCACCACACCTATCTGCCATTTCATGCTATTTAAAGACACTCCCTGCTCTTCTATATATACACCCAGATTTCAGTTCCACAGGTGTCCATCTCCAGTACACCCAGTGTCATCCCTGCCAGCTCCACGTGGCTGTTTTGGGACCATTTGGGAATCCCAAATGACAGCGAATGCCTAAGTTTCAAAGCACCCAACCCCTGCAGGTGCAGCAAATCCCACCCAGCCTCCCAACTGCCTTTAGAGGAGCCAGTAACTCCTGGGAAGCAGCAGCTCTCAGTCGCCGCAGATCCTGCCATGCACAAGGTGAAGTGTAAACATGTCCTTTCTTGTAGTCCCTCAAGACTTTGAAAGACAGCCAAGTTTTACACTGTCCACCTAAAACAAAGCCCTCGGAGGAGAATGAACCCAAATTACATGTAAGAAATTGGCTTTGTCCAAGGCCCAACTTACTGCCTTGGGTCATTTTTTTCTGCTACAGCCCAAAAAATTAAAGCTATTCAATACAAAAACCAACACAATTCCTTTGCCTGTGATGGAGAAAGTTATTTTTCTGAGCATTTGAGCCTTTATTTTAAAGTTCTGCTTGATTAAACAGGAACCTATTACTATATTGAGGTTTCTTACTGCATTTTAAAGGGCATTTCATGGAGGTTTGTGTTACCTTATTGCAGTTTTCATGGGATTGAGAAAAATATTTATGGTGCATCATCAGCATGCTAAGCTAAACTGCTTTTTCCACTCTCACCCTGCCAAGATCCTTCTGCAGGGATGTGTCAGAAGTGGCTCAGCAGGGCTGGCTCACACTCAGTGCCCCACCAGGGGCAGCTGCTTCTGCCACACTGCCCCAGGGCCAGGGCTGCCCCGTCCAGCCCCAGTGGGGACTCCTGCTGGCACCAGTGTCCCAACAGCACTGGGACCCACAGCTCCCATCCCACTCAACTGCAGTGCACAGAGGTCTCCTCCCAAAACCAAGGGCTTCTGTGGCTGCTGCAATGAGCAAACCTGGTCCCTGGCACCAAGCAGCCATGTACAGAAATACAGAGGACAGTCACTCAGGAACACCCTTCCTGGCCACCTTTCACCCAGCAAAAACAACATTAAGGGCTTAACATTTTGGCTACTCCTAGTCCCTTTGACTCCACACCTCTAATAGGACTTCAGGGTGTGCTTTAGGGTGTGAGGATAAGCACACATGGCAGTACTGAATAAGCAAAGTAATCACATCCTAAACAGGGTGAAGCTTTAAATAAGTGTTTCAGTGAACTATGAATTTCCCTAAGTCACTAAGGAAAATTCACCTCAGGAAAACCTTGTAAAAGTGCAGTCATTGCATGCTTTGCTAGAAGTGTCTTGGAAGAAGTACAAAGTTGTGCTAATGAAATCTGAATGGCAATATCCCAATATTGGTGCCCTAACTCGTGAAGATGCCAATGCCTTGCTAACACATCATTTGAGAATATCTCCTGAGCACAGCTGCTCTCCTACCCACAGCCCAGCTAAGCACCTTTTCCCCTCAGGACTCCTTGCTTACAGCAGTCTTAGGCTGAAGAGTGAGACCTGCAGCTATTCACCTTCCCTGGAAGTTTATGAGACGTTTGATGGGACATCCATCAGCTGGCCCTGTTCTCCAAAGTGGAAAAAGACAGTGTTTTACCTTCCAACTCCATAGCTTTGCATAATAAAATTGCTTAGACTTTGAGATTTTTCTGATGAATGCCAAATGCTCCACAGCAGCCTTCACCAGCAGATCTAAATCACAGCTAAATGAAAGCCTCTTGCCAATTTATGCACCAACTTGACTTTTTCTCCAGAACCAGAGAAAAAACTGAATGCTCTCTGCCTACAAAGAGGCTCTTTAGAACAGTAACACTGCAGTGACTGGGCACACAACTCTATTCCTCTTGCATCTTACAGGAATTGTTTTCCCCCCATGAAGACCTGGAAATGAAGACATTCCTCCAGTTGCTTGAGTCGCTTTGTTGAAGGTGTTTCGAAAGGCTTTTATCGCTTCAGGGGCACCATAGCTGCTGACTTCAGTTATTGAGCTGATTTTCAAGAGGCACAAACATTGCTGGATGTTAAAAAACTCTAATTAACAGATAACACATCACTAATGATAGATGTGTCTTCAAGGCAAGACCGCATTGCCTTTACCATCAGTAAGCTCTTCAGGGCAGCACAAATCCTCATCCACAGCTCTGCAAATCCCACTCTGCTGGCAGTGTGATGCTAGAACAGCTGCTATTTTCTGACTCCCACTTGTAACCTGGATTGCACAGCAGGGCAAAACTGCCTCACAGCTCTGCAGTTCCTTACAGTTGTCTCCCTAATGTCCATCCACTGCAAACCTATACTGGAAAATCCCCTGACCCATCAGCTGGTGCTGATTGCCCAGGGCATTTCTGGAGGGTTATCTTGCCTTGCTGAGACTCCCAGCACACAGAGATAAGTTTCAGAACAGACAATGCCTTTCAGTTGGATTTACTCTCTTGTTCCATTTCTAGTGTTTTTGAGGTGGGGCTCTCCACCTCTTTCTGGAGTGTGTGGTATTTTTAGGAGAGGCATCAGCCTCTGGTTTTGTGTTCCACACAAAGCATCATCTGCAAAACACTTGCAGCTGAGTTCCCAACATACTTGGAGACAACAGGGGAGACTCTTACCACAGTACCATGACAAAAACAACACCTTGCACAGTACATTGTGCACATCTAGCATAGCAAGCTTTAATTAGTTAGAGCTCAAAGTGAGTTACAAAGTAGGTCGGGGACTGTTGGACAGATGGGGAAACCAGGCCAGTGAGGTGCAGCAACTTCTCCAAGGTCATGAAACACACACGGCCAGTGACACAGTCAGACACAAACCCCAAGCCTCACAAATCGTTATCTAGCGCTCTTCAACCCAATAAATGTCTCTACCATTAGTCCCCATCATATCCAAAGCACATGAATTTACAAAGTCTGACTGCTGAGTGGGAATCAGTATGGGAGTACCAGTACTGGGGACATCAATAGTGCAAGAACAGCAACCACAAGGACACTGTCAAAGAAAGTGACTGGCAAGGCAAAAGCAGCACCTGTGCTTTTGCCCCTACCTTCATGTGAGCTCCAACACACATGCACGGACAGGAGGCTCTCCCTAATTCAGTTTCCACCTGAATCCTGCTCACGTGAAGCACTGCAAAGACAGTTCCAGCTCAAGGACAACCCAGCCCTGCTGGGACAAGCATTTCAGACCAGTGACCCACTTCCACTGAAACACTAAGCACGTCCAGCTCCCTGTCCCCAGTGATGTCTGGAGGACTCACTTCCCTGCCTGACTTCTCCTCTGCCACCACCACGTGAGTGGTGTGGAGAGAGGTAAAGGCTTTGAAAGCATCTCAAAATGGGTTAAATGCTGTCTCATGACACCAAAGGTCAACTCTCACTGCTTTATGGGGAGCAGAGTTGGGCCACTACAAATACCCACCTATACACTTGGCGACACTCGAACCTGCTGTGACCAGAGCCAGGGAGTGCCAGGACACGGAATGTCACAGTTCAGACATGGACACAGCAGCTGCAATAGCATCTACCATTAATGCCTAATAAAGAGGACTGAGTGGAATGTGGAGAGTTAAATCTAACACAAGAGTGGGCTATGCAGAAAGGATTTTGATCTGGACTCCCTGGACACAGCAGGCACTTTCCTAGCTGCATCCTCAGCAGAATTCTCATCTAATGTATGTCCAGTACTGCTGTGCCACCAAAATCTTCACATCAAAACACACTTAGCTATGTTAAAAGCTGACAAGATCATCAACCTTACAGACACAGTAAATGATGTTTAAAGTTGACTTATTCTGTTTGGTAGACAGAGCTTTATGTAAAGGCTTCAGGAAGATCTAAAAGTTTATTCCACAACCCCTATGATGAAGGGGAGCCAAATATAAACCCAAAGACACCTTTGCTCCCCATCTGCAAGTTCTGATACATTTGCAGACAATACAGTAAGACAGACCAGCATAGGCAGAGGGCCCAAATCTTGCCTGGAAAATGCCTCCTGGAATAAACTGTGTTAGTCTAGATATGAAATCATGCAGATACAAAGTCATCCAGTGTTCAAACTCTGCTCCCATTTACTATAGAAAGAAAAAAATGTACGTAATACCTTGCTGACACTCTGCAATTTGTCCTTCTAGATCATGATATGGACAAGCAGAGAGCCACAGCAGAAACAGATGCCAGCAGATGGTATTATCCTGAATGAAACCAATTAAGGACATTTGCAATATGTCAGAAGTGCAGCTCAAAAACAAAGTGTAGACCTGTACATCTGTTTCTTAATGAAGCCATGAGTATTTGACAGTTGGCCAACAAACCAGGAGACAAACACTACAGCAACACCAGTAACAGATAAGGAAATACCATACATATTCAGACTCTTCAGCAGCCACCACAAAATACAAGATGCTGAGCAGAAACCGAGTAACCAGACACTAGAAGTCCATATGTCATGCATAAATGTAGCAGAAATATAAGCACAGAGTTTTCAGCATCACAGATTTCACATGGACCGTGATTTGCTCACAAATTACAGCAACAGGAGTCATATGGCAGTGGTAAGTTAAGAAATACTATTCTCCTCCAGAACACAACCCTCTGGTGTATTTAAAAGGCTTCTGCGAGCCTTGTTGTCTTGTCGGAAATAAGAAGGGAAGTGCTCACAATACCCTGGAAGCTGTTGTGACATCTCTGCTGAGAACCCAGGGCCAAACAAGAGGTGTAATCAGACACACAGACAGGTGTGTCGATGCACTGAGGGAATCCCAGAGCTATTTGTGCAGGGAACAAAAATCCTACACCTCTGAGTTCCCCACAGAGAAGACAAGAGGTGAAAATATTTCACGAGGGGGAATCATCTCTCCTGTGTCACAGCTTCATTACACCACAGCAGAACACACTGAGAGCACGTGGAAGGTAAGGGTAAGGCCAGGGAACACCTGCTGCTGAAGATGGCACTTAGTGTCCCCTGTGACAGTGACTGCAAGCTGTCAGCAGTGCCTGGCTGCAGATACCCGGGGTGACGAACAGGGATGGGACTGCCCCAGTCCCAGGGTGCTGCAGCACAATGAAAGGTCTGGTATGAAAATAGATGATTGTATCAACTCTGTGTACAATGGCTGTTACTTAGCTCCTAGGGAACTAGGACCAAGTTTCTCCTGCATTAGCTGCCAAATGAATAAAATATTCAGACAGATTTACATTAAGTGTTAATAAGGACTGAGCATTTCCTTAAGGACCCTGGAAAAACACAGCCTTGGCTCTAAGTGAAAAACACTTACACTGTGCATCAAAGAAATGCATCATTCATTTTTACTCAGGCCCAGATGACAGCCTCATTAGAGCAGAGATGGATTAAAGCCCAATGATCCCGTGAATTGTGTCACTAGGGGCCATGCAGCACTTCATCCAAGTACCACCACTGAAAGCAGATGACTGGGTAGGGTTTGTGAGGATAAAAACATAAGGCTTTAGGAATGACATTCCTTGGGGTGAAAAAAAAAAGCACTGCATATTTACACTTAATCTGCTTTGTAAATTGATTTTTATCATGTTACCTGTCAAAGCACTGAACAAACCGAACAATTGCCTAAGCAGCATTGATAGAGATGTGACAGGTTATCCAGCACCGTGATTCTTTGTTCTCACATATCTCGTTAACAAATGATGATCGGTTCCATTTACAGCTCTCAGGCTGAGTTCAGTAACACTGACACTCTGATTCAACCTGGCACCCACCAATCCTCTGCTGCTCTGGCAAACCCTTTCAGCCTCGTGGCTGATGAGTTTTTAAGGATGCAAGACAGAAGGGAAAAAGCCCTGCAACTGCCTTCCCTGCTGATTTACGGCGTCTGTGGAACGAAGGAAATAAAACTGCTCCTACTTCACACTTCTCCCCTTCCCACACCTCCTTTTTGGAGAGCTATTTTTAGCCTGCATCATTCCATTAAGTAAATCCACAGCACATCCCTGCAGCGGACTGGGGTGGCAGGAGATGAGCACTGCCCTGTGGGACACTGCTCAGCTCCTCTGCTGCTCTGGAATCGCAGCCTGTTCCCCACAGCCTGGGAACTTCACCCTGAGTGTGGAACCCGAGCTATCCCGGCCTGCTGCCCAGCAGTGTGGGCTCTTCTGGCTGCCCAAGGGAAACCTCCGAGCCGTGCACATCAAAGGCAGACTTCTACAGCACCTTTTGACGTTACAAATGATTTAAGAGAAGAGAAACAGACCTAGTGTGGTTTTGTGTGCTACCCTCTGACTTCAGGGAGATGTACTCAGAGCACAAACCCAACACACAGGGAGACCTCTAGGAATACATCTTCCCAGCACCTTCCAAAGCCAAAACGGGTTTTTAAAAATATTTTGGCTACCAATCTCCCTACTTTCAATATTTTGCCTTGGTGTTAAAATACCAAAACATCTAAGCTACTGTTTACATCCCTAGGGACTGAATAATAGCGGCAAAGGGATTTGACTGCATAAAGTAATGTATTCACTACTGCACTGACACAGCAAGGTGAGGTTTCCATCAGCACAACTTTGCAAGCCACAGCTGCACGGCAGCAGAAGGCAGCAAGCAGTTGCCACCTCCCTGCAGGACGTGGTAGACACCAAAGTTAGAGGTAGACAGTGATGCCACTTCAATCACCCCTCAGGTGAATCCCTCAGGCCGTCCCAGACAGACCTCCAAACACCAAGCACAGCCTTAGTTAATTCACCCTCCACTTGCTGTGTGCAATTTGCACCCAAAAAGCTCAAACGAACTCCAACTGCTCTGCACCACCTTCATTTCCCCCACAGGAAGGGTGCCTCAACCAAATACCTGAAGGCCTTAGCTGACCCAAAGGAAGACACTTTGCTGTCCTCCCCAGCTGTGCACACCCGCAGGATGTGGCTCTGCCACTGCACCCTACCAAGGATTTAGACAGGATGGAGAGCAGGGACTCAGCACAGCAGAGATAACATGGAGATGAAAGACACGAGGAGAGGGAAGGACCATTGTGCTCTTACTCCTTATTTGTCTGGGTTCACCCCCCATTAGCTGACTGAACCAGGAAGCACCACACAGCTCCTGTTTAAATCTTAGGCCAACGGAGCATTTCCTTCTGCTATTGAAGAGGGCCTAGAGAAGTGTCTCCAAAATGGAGGCTGAGGGCTGTGGGGATCTGGGCCATCACAGAGCCAAACCCATGTGTTTCAGCAGCTGCGAGCACTACCAAACTCATCCCTGCTAAAGACGTCAGGCTGGGGAGAAGTGAACATCCCACCTCCATCACTGAAAGCCACGACATGAACTGTGAGTAACAGCAAAAACAAAGGCATTGCCTGGGCTCAAGTCTTATCTCAGTGCATGGAAGGACACAACAGAAAAGCATCTGTCAAGAAGTCAGTGCACAGACAAAGGCGTCCAGGAATTAGCTAAAACCGGTTTGTATCCTCATTGCTGCGGATACGCTCACGCCGAACTGTGGGTCAGACCCTCTGTTAGGGACAATGAAGCTCAGGAGGCATAAGCAGGCATGGCTCTCCTGCCTTCCCTACATGCAACCCAAACATGAAGAGGAAGTCAAGCCACAGAATAAATTAACAGTGTTCCCAATGCTCTGAAACGGTTCTTACCAAACAGCACACATCGTTCTCCATGTGTTACTAATGAAGCCAAACATGCTGTGTGGCAAGGAACTAGCACTGCACATCTCTACATATCACTACACATCACTACATAAACACTATTTCAAAGTACTCATACATTTCATATATGTATACACACAGATACTGTATGTACCTCTATGCATATAAAGGGCTCCTACAGCTTCCTCACAAGCACACAGCAATGCAGGAGAAAGATGTCACAGCATCACACCATCTCCAGGGTGCACACGGGCACCGGAGCTGCCAGTGATGCTAGTGGCCCCACTGGCAATGGTTGTGTGCCTGGTGCAGTGCACAAACCATGCTGTCCAAAGGACACACAGCCAGGACTTGTGCAGCTCATCAACAAGGCCTTAGCAGCCTCTGGAGTCAGTGGAGCTAAAGGCACTCCACTTAGACCAGTCTGTGAAGCCATTTAGCCATAGCTGCATCCCATTGCTCTGCTCTGCCCAGAACTCTCCTTCCATCTCTCCCCAGTGCAGCTCCACTCACCTGCAGAACGGGCAAGCTCTTGGCTTTAGCACTCCATATGTTCCCTTTCAGCAGAGCCAGAAGGGCAGAGCTTTGCTTTCTGGACACAAATCATCTCAGCTGTCACTCAGAAATTGTTGAATCACCTTCATTTCTTTCCATTACAAACAGGAGATTCTGCAGAGACTCCTTCAGTGACTTCACTACAAAGCTCTGAGAGATTAGTTTTTCAGGCTCTCTCTCAAGAGCACAAGACTTATGTCTATGACATAAATTCCATGGCTATGGACAGGAAAATTAGTCAGTAAAATCACTCCAGATACACCCTAACACAGCCAGGAGCAGAAGTCTCCCTGCAGTACCTGGGTGTGCTGTATCTGTGTGCTTTGGAGAGCCTGGTTTTCCCAGCTCATTTCTCCATACATTCTCCTCCAACACATATATATAGCCTCCTGCTTCCTGAAGAGCCTAATTCCAACCTGGGACATGAGGCATTTCCCTTCATTCTAAGTTATTCCTCTTGTGCCCCAGTGCCTGGGCCATTAGACCAAAAGGAGTCACAGCATCTTTCTGCTCCATGAATGTTTTATCTAAGCAATCTCCTCATGGTGTATCAAACAACTTGGCTAACTAACTGCATGTTATGCTCCCCCTCTTCTCTCCCTAAAGAAGACAGGGGGCTTTGTGCTGTTTTGTGGTGGTGCTTTACAGTTGGGAGTATTTTATGCTGGGAGGGAGAGTTTGTTTGCTTTGCAATATTCAGGTTGCTATGTAATTATGCTAGAGAACGTGTCTCAAAACACCACGACTCGCACTCAGAGAGGGAGGTGGTGTTTTCATGGTGTTCATCATCAGCCCATGGAAACGCTTCGCAGCGTCAGATTTTCCCCTCAAAAAATCCTGCATCTCTTGCACAAATTCATCACACCCTAGGGCAAGAAATGCCACTGAAGCAGTGGTGTGAGGCGAAGGTTGATCCCTGAGCTTCAGAGAGTCTTCAAGGTATCTCAGGCCCAGCTCCAACATCCCAAAGACAAAGCCTTTGGAAGTGTTCAGGTATTCTGCAAGACACCAGGGTAGGGATCACAAAATAAGTGTAACATGCTCAGGGTATGTGCTGCCTGGGCTCGTTGTGCTGATCTGCTTATACTGAGAGGCAGGAGAAGATGAGAGAGCAGTGGCAGGAACTCTCCAAGCCAACTCTAACAGTGAAGGATTACTGAGGGATGCTCTGGAAGTCTCCCTCAGCTACGGCTGAATCTGGTTAGCAACCAGTGCCTTCCCCAGAGGAGTTCACATGGCTGAGAACCCCCAGGTGCTCTCCTCTCCCCTCAGCTCCCTCCTGTGTTGTTTGGGTTTTCTGTGCAATCTGTGTTTTTTCAGAGTTTTTTCAGCCAGCAGTTCCCCTCATTTCTGCCCCTGCCCATCACAGTGGGGCAGCAGGGGCACAGCTGATGAGTTGGTATGGACAACTGATGCCTGGTTGAAGCCTGATCCCTTGAATTATTTAGGCTGGGATGGAAGGGTGGAATCCTGCTGGGAGCAATTCCACAGCTCCCCAAGAAGGGCCTGCTCTTTATAGCTTTGGGCAGACCTGGATTCCTCTGAGCAGCTGAACCAACATGGCACAGAGCACCCACAGACAGCACTCTGCATCTTCAGACCCTAGCTAGTGAAAACAACTTGTACAAAGTGGCCCTAGGAGGATCACATAAATCAACACATTTTCAAGACACTGGTGTGACACAGTGCTCGCTACTGAAGGGAGCAGACAGGCCTGCATAAGGCTGGAGGTTAAGGTTCAGACTCAGCTCTGGGTTCACAAATTACACACTTTGTCTTTAACAAAACTGTTAGCATTTTTGTCTTATTTATTTAGATTACAAGTTCTCCTGGGTACAGACAGTCTCTTACTCTGGTGTTTGCAGTATTCTTAGCTCAACGGTGCCTGATCTCATCTGAGGCCAATAAAAGGCACCAAAAAAACCCCAACTATTTTAGACCCTTCATATTTGACTTGCTAGCGTCCAGCCCTCAAACGCCCACAGGCTGCTCAGCCTCTGCACAGCGTCACACGTAAGCAGGGGTGGCCGTGGTGCCCACTTTGCTGGGCACTACAAGCCCATCCACCTCGGAGACCAGTGCTGCTGCTGGTGGGAGAGGGGCAGCCACGTGTCCCCAGTGCCACCGGGTCAGCAGGCAGGAGCCAAACGTGCTGCTCAGCTGAAACCCACCCGGACAGCACAGCTCTGCAGCACCGCGCCGTGCTGTCTGGAGGGAGACACCTGTGACACCTGAGGAACTCTCCCTCTGGAGCTCCACAAAGACCTGCAAACCTTCACACTCAGGGCTGACCAACCCTCCGAACTGCCACACCAGCCCTCACCCAGACCAGCAGGCAGGGCAAAGGCTCCCAGACCTCAGACTCGCACAGAGCCTGACCTCGCTCCGTTCCCCTCAGCCACAGATGAATCCTCTAGGCCTTTGGTACTCTGACAGCTGAGCATCAGATGGAACTCCCAACTTCTGGATGCTCAGGCGTGAAAGAACACAAAGACATGGCCTAAATGAGGGACAACATGAAGAACAGGAAAAGAGAAGAATCCACAGCAGAGAAAGTGCAAAGGGAAAGGGTCTAGGGGGGAGATGCCACAGTGCTTCACCCTATTGCTGCTCCTGGTAAATGTATTCATTTGTATCATTAAAAGCACCTCCTTTCCTTCCTCCTGGAAACCTTACACGGACTGAAACTGTTTTCCTTTCTTGCCAGTTGGGAACACACAGAAGTCAACACAAAAACAAATCCTCAATATACCTGAGCCTGCATTCACTTCTTCCCATTTTGCTCTCTCTTAAGCAGTTCAGTTGTCCAAAGCTGTTGATATTTTAGCTGTGACACATGATATTGCTGAGGAAAAGATCAAGCAAATCAGTGATCTATTGTTACAGAGGATCCCCAGCCCTGGGCTCCGCTGTTCCATACACAGATCAGACACAAATCAGAGCTTCCCAGCAGCTCTTTCTTAGCACATCCAGCCTTAAAAAGCTTTTTCTTTTTTTTTAAACTCAGTCAAAAAAAAACCTGCTAGAGAGTATTATTTTAATTTAACCTCATACAATCTGTTTGGTGAGTAATTCTGGCACAGAACTCCATACACAGCTTTCAGCATGAAAACATCAGTGAAAGGACTTCAAAAGTTTGTTAACAATCTGTTATTTACAGTGTTTTTTCAAAAAATGATTGGCACAACATTCAGAGGAAAATTGTAGGAATCACCAAGTCGGACAACAAAAGCCATATCAGTGTTAAGATTTGATAGAAAGGTTTTAAGGCACAGTGTGACTGTTAGAAATGAGAAATGCTCTGATTGCTAAACTGTTTGTCATCCAACCACAGCCCAGTCACACACGTTTGCAAATCATTGTTACTGCTGTTAATTATTATTTACAGAGAAGCAATGAGATCAAGGTGGTTTGAATTCCAATGGAAATGACAGATCCTTGCCCCAAGGAGTTTTCTATCCCTCCTTTCACTCGCTGCCTGTTTACTAACAGTACCTGCTCAGTTCAAACTTGTTTTCCTGCTATCTGAAATGACTAGAAAATTAGGTCCCATTAAGTAATCATGACTATAAACTGTGAGTCACTGGCTAAGTGAATACCATTCCTGGCAATAAATTCAGAATGCCATTATAAATGCCTGTTATTGTCAAGCAAACCAAAAACAATACAACTTTATTCAATATTAATTGTATCTTTGGATGCTTGAAAGGATTAAATAACTCCAACCAATACTCTGCACGTAGCCAGGAGAACTGCGTGTGAAGGACAACAAAAATGAGGTCAGTAACCAAGGTAGAGAGGGAGAGACAGAAAGGAAAGCAAACAGAGCCGTCTCAGCTCCCGTGTGGAGGCAGATGGAGGGCGAGGGAAGCAGACAGGCTGCTCCAGATGGCAGGAGCACAGCGAAGCAGCTCTCACACCCACTGTGTTGTGGCTGCAATGGCAAGAATAGACTTTGGGCTGAGGGAGTACTACAGGACTCCAGAGTTGGGTTCAGCTCTGTCCACTGCCCCTCCTCAGGTCTCCAGACCCTCTGGGTTTGTCTTGTTTCAAGCTTCTGGGTGTCAGCTAGACACCCAAACACCAATCCTGCCACGCACGCCGCGCCCTCAGCTCACACCTGCACACGCGGCAGTTGTGACTTGGTGTTGGTTCTGCTGAGCTCCTGAGTAGGTAATACTGAGTGCTGGCCTAGGCAAGGATCACACTTTCCTAAGCCCTGTGCAAAAAACTAGTGGGGGAAAAACCAAATACCCTATCCCAACCCACACATCCTCCTGTCACCCTGCGGGCCAAGCACACTCGGCTGCACAGACATGCAGGTGAGCAGGAATCCTCCAGCACACGGAGCTGAGATAGAACAAGGGTGTACTTGAGAGAGAACAGCCATAGAAAAAGAGAGAAGGCAGGGAAAAGAAGAGGTAAGGCATCAAAATTCGCAGAAAACCAGGCCCATGAAGGAAGCATGAGCACATATGTGAGCTGACAATGCAGCAACTGTGCGTCCCCAAAGTTATGTAGCTCCCTGAAAGCTTTTGAGTAGTGAGTATCCTGGAATCCTAATTTCAGATGATGAAAGAAAACTGACCTTTACACTACACTGTTGCCCTAAACAAGCACTGTCCAAAATGCACCTGTGAATCACACTGCGAGAGCTGCCAAAAATCCCTCCCCACCAGGGGCTGCACAGTTTTTTTCCCCAGTCCTCCCTATCAGCCTTTAAATTCATTGGCCACCTCGCTTTTCCTTCTTTCTTTCCCATTTCAGTTCCAGCTGAACACTCAAACCTGTTATTTTCTGTAACTCTTAAAGGAAGACCGACAATTCACATTGCGAGATACTACAATTCATCCAGCAAATAGTAAGGACTCACTGGTTTTAGGCCTCCAAGAAGAACACACTGCATAAAAAAAACTATACCAGATCATAGCAAACAGGACTTGGTTTAAAAGTTTGACTTAGTTTAAAACAAAATATGCCACCTTCAAGGAGCCCTAGCAGTATTTTTTCTGCTTGCTCTATCTAGAGAGCACAAACTGAAAGAGCTGAGCTGTTTCACACCATTAAGCTAAACATTAACACCTGGAGCTCAGCTCCCTGTCCTCCTCCCACCCATGCCAAGAGGCACCGCGGGTACCACACACCTCTTAGCACAAACCATCCCTGACCCCTCAAGGGTTTGAGGTGAGATTCCCAGAGTCACAGACTTTATGGTCAGAAATGACAGTGCAATATCTTCCTCTGTAAACGTGGACAAGAGGCTCTTTCCTGGTGACTCCTGCATGAAGCCTGAGAGCTTTCAGACGGCAGATTTCTCCCAGAAAACAATCCCAGAGGGGTTGGGAACCACTTGCCTTCGTGGCTTGCTCCAGTGGTTCAACAACCTTCCCCCTGAAACATGCACCTCAGCTTCATCTCCTTGGAACAATGCTTTCTTCCCTGAAGACACTTTTTTAATGTGAAATGTTACTTTAATGCAAAAAAAAAAAAAAAAAAAGGGAAACTACTGAGCTGAGAAAAACATGAAACAGTCTGACAGAGCCACTTCTGCCTCACCAGGGTGTTGTAAGAGAGGCAGAAATTGCTGGTAATGTCAGCAGAAACAGGGAAATCAGACAAACTGTTCAATCTCCACAGAGGCTTTGGAGCCAGGGGAAACACAAAGATCAACAGACTTCTTTAGATCTGGAGAATTTCCAGAATCAGAAGGGAAATACAACTGAGGAACTAGCACGATGCCTCCAGTTAAAGGGCCGAACAGTGAGGATGTGTGGTGCTGAATCCAACACGAGTGCTTTCAGCACCCACCTGATGAGAAGGGAAGATCTCTGACAGACCTGGAGTCTCCCATCGCTTCCCCTCCTCACCGGGGCACCTCTGCCAGGACCTGTCCTTACCACCAGCACCTTCTCCGCAGTGGCAGTCCAGGCTGGCTGTCTGGCCTGGCCAACATCAGCCTCGCTCCCCATGAAGGTCCAACCGAGCCGCGACAGGCGAGAGCAGGGGCAGAACAGCTGGTGGGAAGCCCCAGCGCCGGCCGAGCCTGCGCACACGCGAGGCGCCGCGCGGGACGCGAGAGGACAGACGCACAGCAGACAGCACGCCAGAGTTTGGGACGGTGTCTGTGAGCTCGTGGGTGTGTGCGAAAGAAAAGAGGTGTGAGAGGAGGACATGGAGTGACTTCACAGCATGAACAACCACGTATGGGTGTGTAGAAGAGTCACGAGGAGTGCCAGGAGACCATCAAATGGTGTAAGAGGATGGAAGTGGCACAAATGAACCAAAAATTACCACAGAGCCCCGGAGACAAACAGATCCACCTATAGCTTTCTCCACACTGTATTTTAGGAACATACTGGAAACTGCATTGAAGCATATTTGTCTTCCCACACAGCCCTTACTATGTTATGGCTATATCCATGCAACTCTCTCTGTTATCCTTACTAAGCCTTAAGGAATCTGCCACACCACTTTAAGGACAGCACTGATATTTCCATAGTTACTGAGTTTGAGCCTTTCTAAATATTGCAACTCCATCGTAACTCTGATGCCAATAAAGCCTAATGACAGGAACCCTGGAAAGGCAGGGCTGCTGCAATTAGGCACCTCAAATGATGGAAGACTTTCCTCTTTGACTAGTGGATGACATGGTCTTTCTTACTACTCCCTGGATGTCAAAATCTGACGTCTAAAATGCCTTAGACATAATATCATGCAAATGCAGAGAGCAAAAAAAAAAAAAAGACTTCTGTGATCACTCATTTTCTTATCAGATTCCTTCAAAGGATAGAGAAGAAATCCCCCTCTCCAGGCAGGTCCTCAGTCCCCCCTCAATTCCTCTTCCAGGTGGAGCTGAGTAGAGCTACAACAGGTGAATTTGTGGAAATTTAAAGACCTAAGGAATTAGTCAGACCCTCTTTTGCCCTCAAGCACACCTGTCTTGACTTGGAAGGACTCTAAACTGCATCAGCTGAGGATCTGGCCTGCTGCTATGCTTTTATTTTATCCTTCATTTATCTCTTCTCTTTCTTCCTAGCTCCTGTTCCAGAATCTGTAATTGCACCTTCAGAAGAGAGCAGGTCCAGTTTCAAGAGGAGGTGCCCAGTGAACCTGTGCACAGATAGTTGTTCGCTACCTGCTGTTCACTGCAGTTGTTCCTGCAGTCCTACATGGACTGGCACAGCCCAAGAATGGATCAGGACCATCAGATGTTTTAATATCATAATATGCAAATTATATTAATACCAATATATCAAAAATACTAATATTACCAGAACATGCTGTTGACACTCTGGTACCCAAGAGGTTGCAGCCCCAGATTAGGATTGCACATGTTAAGTATCTGCATAAATACAGAACAGAGTAAACAGAGGTTTGGTAACATCTGAGCCAACCGCAGAAGTGCTGTAACTTCTTCAGAAAACCACTACTGCCCAACAGCACAGAGCAGAGCAAGCAGCACAGACCACAGCCACTGAAGGGGACAATCCCTTGGGTGGAAAAAGGCAACTTTCTTGCATCTGGATGTGAGGTCCAACTCAAGACATCTATTTCGGTATCCATGTGGTTGAACATGATTTACAGGCACATGTAAATAATTCATTCCAGCCCTGGAAGAGAGAGCTGGTACTCAGAGGTTCCACGAAGCCCAAATGATATAATGATTAACTGAGTTAGGATCTCCTTAGTCACTCCAGCAGTTTCAACCCTCCCATGTTAAAGATGCGCTGAAGAGCTTTTATTCAGATGAAAGGCTCCTTCCAGATAACAGATCGTTAACAGAGGATACATACGGCTCTAACATTTACAAATCAATGCACTTGAAATCAAATATGCTTTTTAAGGTTTCTTTTCCACTTTCTTCCCTGATTTCAGGGTTCATGCTTTTCTTTCTCTGACCAGTTCCACCACAGGCAGTTGACACTGCTGCATGACAAAGGGCTGTTTTTCTGTTCCAAGTGCTTTTAGCACTTTGGCATCCTGAAATTGAGTGGCAGACAAACCTGAAATACAGCAGCTACACTGATCCAGCACATCTCACCAGCCAGCCAAGTCCTTCACTCCGTGCTGGAGACAAATCCCTCACAGCGAGGTAAGCGATGACTGTCCAACACAGCAGGAGGGATCACAGCACATCTTATCCCAGCTCCCAAACAACGCCCGAGGAAAACACTGTGGTCCAAATACTTTAAAGCTATTTTTACTTTTTCTTAATTCCTGTTTAAAGGCTTTCCCATCAATAACTGAGCGTGTCCCATCACCTGGGCACCTGCACCTGTGTCTGTGCTGCCCGAGTCGGCAAACAGACCTTCACTGCCTCCAGTGGGGATGGAACAGGCACTCCGATGCCTGAATCTTTCAGGAGTTTCACACCCTGGAAATTCACAGCAGAGCTGGATGGGGCTGCAGGTGCTGTGCCGGTGGGAGGCCAAGGACAGAACCAAAACTCAGATTCCAATCTTCTAATGATCAGCCTGCCCTTGGAGGCTAAGGAGTGCAGGACCGGGAGACAGCCCAGGCGCAGGCTGTTAGTGCACATTCATAATTAACACGGCTGTGTCTGGAGCAGAAAACACCTCTATTTCCTTTATACAGGCCCAGGAATGTAATCCAGCTATTTCCAGTTTCTAAAACTTTCTAGATTGACTGTCAAGTTAAAAAACTTCACAGCTTTCACTGCCATCAGAAAGCACTTACTAACCAAACCGTGAGGCTCAGACAAGGGTTAATAGATTGAGACACTAATGGGCCACATTTAATGACTGATTTGCAACAGCCAGGCTAACATGCATAACGATTCACTCTGACCAGATTCACCTGCCTTGGGACCTACACCTGCTCCCATTAACTTCAGTGAGACACAGATCAAGGCCACGGCATTAATTCTTTCTGGACTTCTTCAGCAGCACAAATTAACCCTCGCAGATGACTCCACATACAACAACCAGAGAGATGCACAGTGGGAACCACAGAGAACTGTCCTGCTGCTCTGACACATCTCAGCGCATTAGGATTTCCCTCCCCAGCACCCTTGGCTCGGGAAGGGCGATGAGCAGGGACATCTCTCCCAGCACGGAATCCCGGCAGCAAACGAGAACACACTCTAACACTTGGCTCTTACCCTGCCCTTCGCTTCTCCAAAGCCCTGGACGGATGTTCCCTGGGTTTGCTAAGTCGGCGCTTCCCCGAGGGCTGAGCTCTGCGCCCCTCACCGCGGAGCGCTGTGAGCCCTGCACACCAAACCAGCGGCAGGGAATCCGTTCAGAGACAGCCTCCCTCGGACGCGGACAGAAACCGAAATTCACTCAAAACCGGCCCAGCTGCGTTTGGATGTGCACGCGGAGCAGGGAGAGCACTGCTCGGCATGAACAACGCTCCGGGACAGAGTGGGACAGCTCCGAGGAGCTCCAGCCTGGGGCACGAGGCAGCGCTCCCCGCCACAGCACCCAGCGGGAATCGGTTTCCACCGAAATAAAACTCTCCGCTCAGCCCAAAGGCAGCAGCCCGCTCCCCTCACCATCTGTGCCTGTTTATTCTCAGCGCTCTGAAAAAACACAACGCTAACGTTGTACTAATCTTTATGCCCCGCCACTATAAATAAAACAAATAAAGCCCCACCGCAGTTAAGCATCGTAGCTAAAACACATCCAATTCGCTCCGATTATTTCTGCTCGTCTGTGCACGAAGAGCCGCAGCCCCGGTCCAGGGGAGCCCAGCTCGCCTCTGTTCACACTGCCG
>NW_008684789.1:971-8079 GCF_000695815.1 Acanthisitta chloris | reverse complement strand
GATGCTGCTCACGACCTGGAGACGATGAGGAAGCATAAGGTAACGTTACCCCGAGGTACAAACGCATCTCCCGTAATGCGTGCGGTGGGTTTCTCTTTTGACTTAAATGTTGTAAGATATTCTCGAGGAACTCTGAGAAAAACTATGTTCCATTTGCGTTTTCAAAAGGCTGCTCCTTTTGCAGATGGATGGGCGCCTGTGAGCTTCACGAGAAGCTGAAATGCTTTCACACAATCCCAGAATCGTTAGGGTTGGAAGGGATCTCTGGAGATGTAGTCCAACCCCCCTGCCAGGGCAGGGTCATCTAGAGCAGGTGACACACGAACATGTCCAGGTGGGTTTGGAATGTCTCCGGACAGGGAGACTCTACAGCCTCCCTGGGCAGCTGCTCCAGTGCTCTGACACCCTCAACGTGCACAGGTTCTTCCTCATGTTGAGGTGGAACTTACTGTGGTTTAGTTTATGGCCATTGCTCCTCATCCTGTCACTGGGCACCGCTGAAAGAGTCTTGCTTTGCTGCAAGAATGATGGTTATTTAGGGCTGTTTAATGGAACAGATTCCTGCACTGCCATACACATTTCTGCCTCAGACACTAAGCAACACCATCCCTCCTTGCCTTATAGGGATTGATGAAACTAGGAAAACAAAGCAGCAGCTCTGTGTCTGTCCCGAACTTTGGTCTTTTTACTCTTCTCTGTTACAGTAATGGGGTGATAAGGCCTTCGGACAGTGGTGCTTCTGCAGGACAGGGAGTGCACCAGGCTGGCATCTGGTGCCGTCTAAATGTCACTTCGCTGTAAATTAACCCACATCCTGGCCATAGCCTGGACAGAGCAGAGATGGCAGGAGGCCAAAGGTGGTCTCCTTTGCCAGGGGCAGGTATAGTTTACTCTGAAATCCTTCTGCTCCAGTAAACGGTTCCAGTATCTCACCAGAAGGAACATTAAGCTGATGGGTTAAGGCGGGCTTGAAATTTGGAGGGTTTTTGGGTGGCCTGTGCTCTCATTCCTATTGTTTTCTCTTTTATCTTTCCATCTACATGCTGACAACTCTCTTTTCTGTTGAAAATACCTATTTTAGTCTGTGTGCATTTGAGGACTGATCTTTCAGTTTGCTCTCAGAAAACCCTTGAAATTGATCACAATGTGTTTTAGCACACATGAAAACTTTGCTTGGAGTAAAGCATACCATAGGCAGGGTATGTATGTAAAACTGAACGCTGCAGCTGCGTAAGGTACAGTCTGTGTATGCCTAAAGAATAATTAGCCTTTGCTACTGCCCATTTTGCTTGCTGTCTTCAGAAAATGCCTTTTGCTTTTATTTTTTGACATAGGTTACTCATGTTCTAAACGTGGCATATGGAGTCGAAAATGCCTTCCTCGATGACTTTATATACAAGACTATTTCTATCCTGGACCTCCCAGAAACTGATATTACCTCCTATTTCCCTGAATGCTTTGAGTTTATTGAGAAAGCCAAGATCCAGGTATGGTATATCAATAATTCATGTTAGTAGTTATCCTGTTTAGATTATTTATTACACTATTTAAGAATTAAAGCAGCTTCTTTTGTCCAAAAGGAAGTATGGTACCAAATGAATAGTTTTGCCATTGTCTTGTTTTAATTTTAAGTAGAGAATCCAAGCCATTTCTAAGCTAGAGGTATGGCACTGCTGTTAATGTCCATTCCAGCACTGCCTTTTCATAATGACTGTCTTGCATGCTGTAGAGAAATGCTTCTTTAATGCAGTTGGACCAGTGGCTGATTTTAGGTAAAGAAATAAAGAGAGAGAGAAAGATTTTAGATAAAGGAATCCTATCCTAAGTCCAAGTCACTACCCCTGACAGAAGGAAAAGGAGAAAATTTACTTATCCATCAGGGATGTTCTTTTGGATTAGAAGCAAGCCTAACAGGGCTTTTACAGATGTGTATGGTTTGTCATCAGCTGTTCACCATCCTAGTGCTTTTCATTACAGAATCATGGAATGGCCTGGGTTGGAAGGGACCTCAAAGATCATATTGTTCCAACCCCTCTGCCATAGACAGGGACACCTCCCACTAGACCAGGTTGCTCAAAGAAGATGCTACACATTGAGCTATGAATCCACATATTGTACCAAGAATGTCAGAGAATATGTTAGTAGTCTTGGAGTCAACAAATGATTTAACTGCTCACAAAATCCTGAAAGAGATGTGACATAGGAAATAGCCTGAAGGGACTCCTTCTGGGGTTGCTTGGCAGAGATGTCTGTAACCAGGAGCATCCCTGACTCACAGCTGTTATATTCAGGCTTCCTGTAATTTGTGACAACCATTGCTTTGCTATCAAAACTATGACTTGACAACTAAACCTTATTGCATGTTATTCCACCATATCTACCAAATTCATTATTTATGTAGATGGGGATAAAAGGAGATAATCTTGCCCCAGCTTTCTTTGTGTTGCAGTGTTCTTTCCTTCTCTCATTTAACATTTACGAGCTATGTGATATGCATTGTCACTTAATGACTTTTTCAAGGTCTCTAGTTACGGTTTCCAATTAATTTCTAAATGAGAGTTGTCATTCATAACTGCACAGTTTTGCTTTCTGCCTTTGGTGTTTGTCCCAGTTACTATTTTGTAAGCTAAGGAATTTTCAGAAAAACTTCTGCAGCAATATTAACAGTTTTCTAACGGGAGAGGTGGATGAAGGAGCAGGTAATTGATGGAAGAGGTGTTCTCCAGGATCAGTTCACAAAGCATGTGATAGTGGTATGTGGAGTCAGATCTCTGGCTGGTTTGAATCACTTTATTTGCTTTGTCAAAATAGTGTTAAAAGAGCTTACAAGAAATTGTGTCATGAGGTGCTCTTCTGTTCAAGTAATCACAAAAACATACTACTATTTCATCTCCTACTGTGGGGAGGGAGAGATATTTACTGGTGAGAGAGCATGATATATGAGAAATTATGACTAGAAGGTGGTTAACTCAATGAAAGAATATGACAGCACTTGAATTTGAGGATGCAAGTAAAGCCTACACTGTTCTGTAAGTCACTGCCAGCTGGTACTTGTAACAGGCCTGACTTCTCTAAAACTATAATGACTCAAGACTGTGGACACCATGGTACAAATTCTGATACTGATCAGAGCTCATCTTTTCTTCTAGGCTCCAAACTGGCAGGCAGGTTTTCCATGACATGTTAGGCAACCCATGTCAGGTTATAGTGCTATGAATGAGGGATACTTTTTTATCTTTCTGTTTAATATCTACTATTAGAACCTCTCAAGTCTTGTGTTTCAAAAGAGGAGATCTTTACTTATTCATTAACATCTCTCCTTATTGCTCCCTCTGTCTTTCCTAAGGAAAAAGCCTTGGCTCCACTGCAAAGCAAAACAGATCTGTAGGAAATGACATTAGCCTGTAACTTCACCAAAATCTTTATGCTTTTTAATTTCTTTTCATGTTGAGGCTTTTTGCCCACTGTGTATAACCACATTAGAATCACCTTCTCTGTTGATGGAAGGTGATTTTGTTTTCATCACTATAAGAATTTGAAAAAACCCCCAATTTGGTCATGAATCTTAAGAGGTTCTTGCAAGACCATGGACCATTCCTGGGTAGGCAAAGGTTGGGCTATCAGGATCAGAGCAAGGAGTTCTTATTAAATAGAGACGAATTTCATATCTACAATCTGTTTCTCACTTTTATTCTGTATTCATAGCTAATACAAAATCAGTGAAGAATGACATGATGAATTCATGTTTGCAATTGGGTTTAGCAAGGAAAGACAGATGTTCTCAGTATTAAATTTGGTTTAATCTTATTGCCCGTGTTCATTGATGTTCAGTAATTTTCAGGATCATTGGATATCACTATACAATTTTTGGCAATGTAAAACAGAACAGTTATTAAAAAAACCCCAAACTTAAACATGAAAGAAGAAAACAAAACATAAACTATACCAAGGGGAAAAAAAGATCATGTCCAATGCGTATTATTTACCCTCAGTGCCACTGCTAGACATTAATTTTGACTATAGTATATTATGTCTGAAATAACTCCCATTAAATCAGTAAAAACTACTCCACATCTACAGTGGATAAGCGTCAGCAATTGCTTCATTAGCAGTGGCATAATTTTTCATGTCATTATCCTAAAGGAGGTAGTGGATTTACAGGCCACCACTGGCACTTTATCAGGTAGTCGATATAGATAGATGTACAGGTCTGCTTTCCACTCTGCCATAGTCTATGTGATGAGGAGGCACAGCCCTGTGAATGTGAGAAAGGGAATGAAGAGTGCAATTTCCAGCAGGCAGTGCAGAGGGGGATGTGATTTCCTTTGCAAAAAAGGTGCTATTGTGATTCATTCTGCTGGGATGCAGGAGCTTAGTTTCAGTCCTAGCTCTGCCATAATCTTGTTGTGCAAGTCATTCTTCTAGTATCAGCTTAGCATTTCAACAAGGATAATAATGCTCCATTTCTTACTACTTTGTCTTGTTATTTAAACTGGAAGATCTTTGGAGCTGGAACAATTTTCTGTTCTGTGTGTTTATCAATATACCCGATAATTACAGCTCCCAGAGGTGTAGCATAAACCATCAAGTTCCTGGAAAGGAACCCTGGTGCTCATAAGGTCTTTTTGTCTCTGGGTGAAATGCCATAAAATAATTCGTGCCTGTTAAGGGCAGACAGAGCAGGCTGTTTATATCTAGAGTAGATTTATTTAGCCTCAAGCACCTGAGCACATTGTGTCATGTTTCAGTATCTTCATTCAGAATATGGAGGTACTAGGGGTGGTGGGTTTTTTGGTGTCCAAGGGGTATTTGGCAAACAGTTTGCACAGAGCCTTTTCCAGGTCATAGTCTGATGTACAAACATGACAAGGTCACAAAACTTGGGCCTTGCAAATGTTGCCTAAGCCACACTAGATTGTCTAGTTGTCTTTGCATTAATTAATGCTCATTATTTCTTAACAAAACTTGCAGTGTCTTTTTAAAGAGCTGTTCAGGTGTCTCAGGTTGTGTGGGAAATGTTTAAGTAGAATAAAACCCATACATTTTATAGGTATATGGGATCATCCTGAATTCAACCCCCAGAAGAAGCATCTGTGAATTTGTGAGGTTCAGTAGTTTGGATCTTGCACCTTGGTCCCCAGTTAAGGGACCTTAGTTGCACCAGCTGTACCAGCCACTGCAGTGGTACTGGTGTGAGTGGCACGGAGAGATGGATTGCAAATCACATTATATCTTTTCTGATTTTTCTGTTCCTATACACAATCCTGCTTACCCAGAATCTTCCCTGAAGATCTCCAGGGTATGCAAGTAGCAACTGAAATTACAAGATGTTCTAAAACCTGCCTTTGTACCTAGCTGTTGGCTGCCTTGCTATGTTTTTAACCTTTAACAAGATATAGTCAAGCTCCTTTCCATATTGCAAATAAAATCTGTTTTAAAATTGGCACCCAATTATATCAGATAATCTTGGTGTCCCAGGTGTCTGTGATTTTGCTTTTTACACGAGGGGGCTGCTGTGAGGTCTGAGGGAAAGGGACAGAGGAATGTGTTTTAGTTATATGGTATGACTTAGGTTTGAAGTATTTGGTAATTAAAAAGTGGCTTTGGTTAGAAAAATACTTAGTTTTGAACTTATATATCTGTGTTTGAACTTATTTATATGTGTATATATTTACTTTGAACTCAGCAAGGAGCTTTCAATTAAGTCTTAACAGATTTTTCTATATAGTTTTTTATACTTGTTATCTACCTAATGAATATCCCAACTTATGTTTCATTTCTTTCTTGAAGGATGGCGTGGTACTGGTCCACTGTAATGCAGGAGTCTCCCGTGCAGCAGCAGTAGTCATTGGTTTTCTAATGAATTCAGAAAGACTGAGCTTTGCCAGAGCCTTTTCCTTAGTGAAAAGTGCGAGGCCTGCAGCTTGTCCAAATCCTGGCTTCATGGAGCAGCTTCACAAGTACCAAGAACAGGTTATAAAGGCAAATGGAAGCATAAATGATCACGACTGATAAAAAGGGAAAAGTGAAATAGCCTGTTTTGACTATACAGGATGTTGGATGTACTTTAATCTGTCATTTTGCAATCCCCTTTCACATGTGCGTTTTAAAGTCTTTATATATTTTTTTTCTTACCCTCCTTCGACCCTGGATTTTTCAGCATGTCATATAAAGGCTAAATGGTATTCCACTGACTTCAGAGAAGTTTTGCCTAAGAACAAGCTCTTCCTAGAGCACTAATAAAAAGATCACTTGTCCTTGAAATATTAGAAAACAACAGAATGATGGGGTTTTTTATTGAGCCATCAGAAAATGCAGGTGGTAGAGAAAGGAAATAAGTGAGAGAAGTTGCCCTGTTTTGCAAATCTGTGCATTCTAGTTGATAGTAAAATTTAGGTAATAAAATGTTCATATAACAAAGTACCTTGATATTGGATTTATAATTTATTTAAAGGGGATTTTATTGAATTTCATGGGCTAGCCAGCTATTAAATTTTTTTTAATTAAAAGAGATGGTCTTTTGAAGGTGCTCAAATTGTGTAGGATGCTTTAATGCTTCATGTCTTTCTATCATTTCTCATCAAGTAGTTATTTGAAGTGCACTAACATGATGTTTCCAAAATGCTGGAACCAGCAGAGTTTTGTTTTTTTGTAATCTTTTTGGTGGAGGTATGAAAAACGTTGATAACAACCTACCTCTGCTCACTTCCACTGCCTTTTCTTCACATTTGGTCCTCATTTGCCACCCCCTCATTCCATTCCACATCATGTGTAAAGAGCAGACATCATAGGATAGGTGACTTTGTCCCTCCTGACAGATCTCAGGCAGGCATTACTGTCTTACATGTTTAACAGCAACAAAAAAAAATCTGTGAAAGGTTTCAATGTATTTTTGCGGCCTTCATGCCAGTTCTTAATGGTTTGATATGTTAATATGCAATAAAATTAAAAGAACACTGTGTTTGGATAAATTGTGTGCTGACATGATTTGAAAGGTTTGGTTTCAAGGCTGATGTCATATCTTCAATGTCCAGTGTCTCCATGTCATTGTGTTTGAACCACACTGTGTCTTGTTCTCAATGTCAATTCCTCATGCTCAAGAGAATGT
>NW_008684789.1:0-828 GCF_000695815.1 Acanthisitta chloris | reverse complement strand
TCCAGGCCAGTTTGGATGGGGCTTGGAGCAACCCGGGCTAGTGGAAGGTGTCCCTGCTCCTGGCAGGGGGTGGAACGAGATGATCTTTTAGGTCCCTTCCAACCCAAACCATTCTGTGATTCTGTGCCAAATGCTAATGCAAGGTCTAGGCAACCCTCCTGTCCCATGGTTGTCATTTCCCTGCGTCCATGTGGGAACCAGCCACTGTTTTCCAGTGTGGGTGTCTGTGGTGCTGGCAGCCTGGGCATTGACCCACAGCCCTTCCCTGGGGAGTCAGCTGTCCTGCTCCATCTCTGTGGCAGCTCTCAGTCCATGCAAATGATCCAGGACAAGCATTTGTAATACGGAGTGTGGTTCTTTAATGTCTTTTTGATACCAAACCAACCTAGAAACAGAGGGCTGTGCTCTCAGACAATAATTAAAACCAAGCGTATCAGAGAATTGTGCTTTTAGACAATTAAAACAGACTGGATAGGACACAGTCGCTGGGTTAGAAATGGGGGATTGTATGTTTTGGGTGATAATTCAAACCAGATGTATAGGACGTGTGTGCACTGGGCTAGAAATGGGGAACTGTGCGTTTTAGAGGACATACATTGCTCACTGGGCAGGAACCAGGAGATAGATGGAACAAGAAAATAGGGAAACAAAGATGTGATCGATATGCACATGTGGGCTAGGGAAAAGCCCAGAAATAAGAGGGCTAAAAGTTCGGGGAGGGCAGCCAAAGTTCACAAACTAAGCGGCTAGGGGGTGGCACTAGCAGAGCCCAGGGACCTGCGGGCCCACAGCCTCAATTTAATGAGCACGCACGATGTTCTAATGAGG
>NW_008684788.1:4155-5048 GCF_000695815.1 Acanthisitta chloris | reverse complement strand
GAAAAGGAAAAGGAAAAGGAAAAAGAAGGCAAGCTCCACTTCAGTGAGGACCTGCTGCTCCTTCAGGCACTGGGGGACCTGGAATTGGGCAGGATCAGCCCCATCTCATCCCCCAAACCTCCCCCAGGCCCTCCCTGCCCTCCCAGAGGTGAGTTATTCCCTATATTTCTGTTTCTCCAGTTGGAAACTGGTGGGACATCCCTGAGCACACTCCAAAGAGTACCAACAGGGGGCAAACCCTGTCACCCACAACTCCCAACCAGCAGGAAAAGAGAGGATTGGCATGGAATGGGGGGAAAAGTTGGAGAGAAACTTGGGAACAACTGGAGTAAAATGAGGGGAACAAGGGGAAATTGGAGGGGGGAAAAAAGCAACATTTGAGGTGAAATGTGGGGGAAAAGGGTCAGAGGGTCAACACCACCTTGGGCAGGCAGTGACACCCCCCAGAATTTCTGGGATCCCCAGAGCTCTCCTAGGGGAGCAGCTTTGGAGAGAAGAAACTCCTGGAGAGGAGAAAGCCCCAAGGGTCACCCCAGGATATTTTGGGGACCCCCCAAGCTCTTCCCACAGTCCCAAATCCTTTTTTTCCTGCCTGTGCCATTCCTGGGGGGCTGAGCCTGATTCCCACGTGGCCTCACTTAGGGCCTTTGCTTTCAGCTGCTGAACACAAGGACTGCACCTATTGACTCCTGAGATTTATATGGAACAGCTGAAGGATCCTCCAAAGGCTTTGTGGGATGGCTGAGGGGGGTGAGAGGAGCTCCCACCTTCCAGGAAGCTTGGAGGAGAAATCCTTCATTTTTAAAGTAACTTTATTTTTCCCTGCCTTTTTCCCCACTTTTTCTCCCCTTTGGCCTCTTTCTCCCCCTTTTTACTCCCCTTTATTCCCCCCT
>NW_008684788.1:0-3986 GCF_000695815.1 Acanthisitta chloris | reverse complement strand
TTCCCTTTACCCCTTTTTCTCCCCTTTTTCCCCCTTTCCCTTTCTTTCTTTCTCCCTCTTTCCTCTCTTCCTTCCTTTCCCCCTTTATTCCCCCTTCCCCCTCTTTTTTCCACTCACTTTTTCTTCCCTTTTCTTCCCTTTTTCTCCCCATTTTCTTCCCTTTTACTCCCCTTTCACTCCCAATTTTCTCCCCTTTTCTTCCCTTTTCTTCCCTTTACCCCTTGTTTTCCCCCTTTTATCCCTTTGCTTCTATTTTTCCCTTTCCCCTGTTTTCCTCTTTCCTTTTTTCCTCATTTTTCTCCTTTTTTTCTTTCCCCCTTTCCTCCCTTTATTCCTCCTTTCCCTTTCTTTCTCCCCCTTTCCCTTCTTCCCTCCTTTTCCCCCTTTATTCCCCCTTCCCCCCTTTTTTCCACGTACATTTTCTTCCCTTTTCTTTCCTTTTTCTTCCCTTTTCCTCTCCCTTTCTCCCCTTTTCTTCCCTTTTTCTCCCCCTTTCTTCCTTTTTCTCCCCCTTTCTTCCCTTTCTCCCCCTTTTCTTCCCTTTTTCTTCCCTTTCTCCCCCTTTCTTCCCTTTTTCTTCCCTTTCTCCCCCTTTTCTTCCCTTTTTCTTCCCTTTTTCTTCCCTTTCTCCTCCTTTCTTCCCTTTTCCCCTAACTTTCCCCTTTTCTATCCCCTTATATCTATTTTTCCCCCTTTCCCCTCTATTTTTTTCTCTTTTTCCTCCCCCTCCCGAGGCAGATATTGATAACCCAAAGAGCCTCATAACTCACAATAAAGCCTTGTCCATTCCCTCCTATTGACCACATGTAAACATGGGAAATGAAAGGCCTTTAGTGACACTTAATCCCTCACCCCCTCCCCATTCCCCCTTCCCAATCCTCTTCCCATTCCTCCCTCCCTCCAGCCCTTCCAGGGGTTTCACTGCTTTTTTTTTTTGGCTTTTTTTTTTTTTTCCCTCCCAGCTTGGTGTTTTCCTGAGCTCCTCCTCTGCTCCCTAATTTATCATTAACACCCTGACACTAACCTAAATAATTGCAGCTTCTTCCCCCCACACACACACCTTGCAGGGGTTTTTTTGGTTTGTTTTTTTTTTTACCCCATTCCCAGTTGGAATTTGGAGGATATGAAGCCATAAATCTGAAGGTTTTGGGGTCCTACACTACTCCCTGCAAATTATTTAGGGCATTATTAAATTATCTTCTTGAAAGGAGAATAATTAGGAAGGATAATATAACAAAGTAATAACATTAGTAGTAGTTGTTGTGGTTAAGAATAAGAATATGAATAACAAGAGCAGGAATTTAATGCCAGGATTTACCTCTCAAAATCACAATTAATTTGCCAATTTTTCCATGGATTTTTTTCCTCCTTGTTAGAAAAAAAGAGCAGAAAAAAAAGCTACAAATAAATTTCAAGCCCCACAATCCTGATTTATCGATCCATTTTCCTGTGGAATTTGCGTTTTGATGATTTTTGAAGGATTTTTTTGGGGGGAAAAAGGTTTTGAAGAGGTTTTACCTGAGCTCCTGCAGAAATCAGCAGATGATTCTATGGCAATCGACTCACCCCAAGTTATTAATCACCACTAATGAGGTCCTGACTGGAGCTGCATTTTGTTTTTCTTCCCATTTTGCTCACTTTGGAGAGATAATCTTTCTGGCTTTGAAAAAGCCAAAGAAATCTTTCCTAGGTTGGAATTCCAACTTTCTCCACTCAGTTCCCAAATCATAGACTTTAGGCTCCTTTCAACACATCCCACAGAGAAAAATAAACCAAAAAACACAACACTTTGGGTCATGTTTTCTCCCCAACATCAGTAGAATTGAGGGGTTTGGGTTTGGATTTGGCTCTACCAATGCTGCTCTTATGGGTTATTCCAGCCTTTGGCTGTGTTTTCCTTTGGAAAAAAATGGGAATCTATCCAGAGGGATGATAGATATTATACCTGGAGTTCTATTTCCATGAAGGACACACTCTTGGGGCCTTCAAAAGAGAAACACGTGTTGGGGAACAGACTCTGGATACAGATTAGAGGGAAGGAGCTATTGATTCCCAATGAAAAGGAGGGGAAAATGTTATTTTTAGGGAATATTTATCCAGGGAAAAACTCCCAAAACACACTTGTGGCCAGTCAGATGCTCACACACACACACCAGACACACAAATCTGTTGGCACAGCTGTAGGACACGACTGCTTCTGGAAGCTCATCTGTAGCAAACACAGATACCATTGTCTGCTGTGGAAGGATAAATCCATGACCAAAATCCCACATGGAAACACAGAGAGAAGGAATCCACAGAGCCCTGGGTGGGTGTAAGGAGAGGAATATCCTTCCCAAAGCTCATCCATCCCAGGCAGAGCCAGATGTGCTCAGCACATCTGTCCCTGCAGAGCAGCACAGGCTGCGACACGTTCCCTCCTGGTGGGGAACCCACAAACCTCCCACTCCCTTCCCCTACAAAAAAAAAAAAAAAAAAAAGCTGGAATTCCATCGGATTTGTAAAAACAAAAAACCAACCAAAAAGGGCTTTATTTCTCAGCCTAGAGTCCATATTGCACGCAGGAACCAACACTTTGCATCGACAGATCCAGACAACAAGTTCAAATAAATAAAGGTACAGGAAATTTCAACAGAAATAATAAAAAAAAAAAACTAAAGAAATGGCTGGAAAAGGAGGTGGAAAAGGGGTTGGAAAAGGTGCTGGAAAAAAAAAGGCTTTTTCCTCCCTTGGGTGGTTATTTTTAAACGCATGGTTTAGGCCAGGGAAAGCAGCTGGATGTGCCCAGCACGAGGGAAAAAATCCTTTTCCAAGCCACAACACCTCTAAATTCATTATCCCTGCGCAGAAGCATCCCTGGATCCAGGATTCCAGCAAGGAAATGACCAACACTTCGAAACCCAAAGCTTTGGGATTTTTTTTAAGCCAGAGGGATGAAAATTTCGCATCCAGAGGGATGAAAATTTTGCATCCAGAGGGATGAGAATTCGGATCCAGAGGGATGAAAATTTCGCATCCAGAGGGATGAGAATTTCAGATCCAGAGGGATGAGAATTCTGGATCCAGAGGGATGAGAATTCAGATCCAGAGGGATGAAAATTTCGAATCCAGCACGGCAAAGACAGAGCAAAACTCCCTGAAACCCCAACCCCAAAAGAAAACTCTTAAAACTGATTCCAAAGCACCACACCAGATCCAAGCTGAGATATTTTTTTTTCCTGAGTGTGCAGCGGCTGCATTTTTCAAGCAGCACTTTTTTATAGAACTTTTATTCTTTTTTTTCAGTCTTTTTACAAGATACTTTCGGTTCTCTCCTACCTAAACAAAGATTTTTATGGAAAAAAAAAAAAAAAAAAAAAAAAAAAGGACACAAAATCAGGGAGGGTTACTTCTTATTTTTTTTGTTATTTTTTGCACCCGTCAGGAAATGAAGCACCGGCAGAATATCCTAGAACGGTGTTTTTAGGTCCTTTCTGCTGTCGTGGTGATGGGAGTTGATTTTTGACTCAAACCCGCAGCAGTTTTTGTCTCTGAACCTCTCCCTCCTCCTCCCTCATCGCGTCCCGCAGAGTTATCACATCTTCCAACCAACTACCACTTGGGTTTGTTCATTTTTTAAGTCCAAACCAGGTTATTTCAGCTAAAAAAAAAAAATAAATTGTGTTTTCCTTTCGTATTTTAATTTAGACTTCTTTTGACTCAATTTTCCTTCGATGCATCCTCAATTCCCTTTCAAATCTCTTATTTGGGCGACTCTTTATCTTTTGTTGAATTACTTCCTATTGGAAACATTTCCATAAAAAAAAAAAAACACAAAAAAAAAAACCAAACCAGGACGTTGTTATTCTTAGGACTGATCAATATTATTATCCCGATGGATTTTTGGCTGCGAACAGATGGTTCTGCTGCTTGACGAGCCCTTCAAGGTGTGTTTGGCTAGAAAAGTTTTGAGGTATTTTGGATTTAATTCCCAACCCCTTGCGCTA
>NW_008684787.1:11479-14634 GCF_000695815.1 Acanthisitta chloris | reverse complement strand
CTAAAATTCTATGATTCTGTGAAATGAGGGGAAAATTAGTGCTCAGGAGAAGAGGAAAAATATGAAGAAGGCAAGTTGACTATCTACCTACCCAAGGTCCTTAATGCTATAGAGGCAAGAAGCTACTTTAAAAGTCAATATTCCCTCCGTTTCCTCACGTACCTTTCTTTGAAGTGAGCTCTTGCCTGAGTTGTTTAAATTTTAAAAGGGAAGGGAGAGGAATAGGGGTTGTCTCACCTCAGGAAAGACATCCATGCTGCTAACTGACGTCCCTTTGATGTAGTGAAGCTTGAGTATCTAAATACCAGCACAGTTAAACTGGATCTGTTTGGCTCTGTGTCCATGTTAATGCCTTGGTTTGCCTGCAGCTGTGGAGGGGCTGCTATGGCTAAATTTTGCTGCTATTAGACAGGAGGTCAGTCTTGTTCTTCCTGTCACAGCAGAGCTACAGCAGCTGACACTGACCTTGTTGTAATGCCTTTTGCCCTTTGGATGTAGTGAGTCCCTCCCCATCTGACACACAGGAGGGAAAGCTCAAAACAAGTGTTTTCCAGCTGCAAAGCAAAAGTGATTCATTATTAATACAGCCCTGTGAAAAGACTGTTGCACTTTAGAGACATTAACTGATTGGCAGGTCCCTGACCTAAGGAGATTTCTTCCTGTTTAGGCATCACAGGACATGTAAACATGGTAAACAAAGGAAGAGGTGGAAGGGCTACAGAATTAATATTACATGCAATTGAGGTTTGGTGCACAGAAATCCTACACATGCTGAAACATTGCCAACAGCAAGAAGTCTATGAGATTCAGGAAAGCATTTGGTGTTTTACTGCTGTCCTAGAATCATAGGATTTTAGGGGTTGGAATGGAGCTCAGAGCTGACCCAGCCCCAAGCCCTGCCCTGGGCAGGGACACCTCCCACCAGAGCAGGTTGCTCAAGGCTCATCCAACCTGGCTGTGAACACTGCCAGGGTTGGGGCAGCCACAGCCTCCCTGGGCACCCTGGGACAGGGTCTCACCACCACAACAGGCAAAACTTCTGCCTAACATCTAACCTCAATTTCCCTCCTTCAGTTTGTGCCCATTGCCCCTTGTGCTGTCCCTGCAGCTCCTAACACAGATCCCTCTGCAGCTTCCCTGGAGCCCCTTCAGCTCCTGCAAGGTGCTCGGAGCTCTCCACACAACCTTCTCTTCTCCAGGCTCAACAGCCCCAACTCCCTCAGCCTGTGCTCACAGGGAGATGCTCCAGTGCTCTGAGCAGCTCTGTGGCCTCCTCTGCACTTGCTCCAACACTTCCATGTCCTTCTCAGGCTGAGGCCCCAGAGCTGTGTGCAGGATTCCAGGTGGGTCTCACAGAGCAATGAGGAAGTTCGAGTGGTTTCTAGGCCTAAAAGCAAAATTGATTAAATGTTGATTTACCCAACAGTACCTGACCAAATTTATGGGCTCATGTGTCAATCAGGTCACATAGTGTGTGTGTTTTAATGCAAATATTTCAGGGCATACTCTGGGGCTGTGAGTCAGAGGTAAAAAGATGACAAGATATCCTTCAAGAAGCCAGAGTCTGGAAACAACAAGTGAGGGAAACTGCTGCAAGGGCCTGGAGTAAAGGCTACATGACAGGCAACCTCTTTGGGCAGTAATTCAAATGAAAAAAAGGTTTCAAATCTTGCTGAGGAAAATGCTTCCTGTGTCCACATCTCCTAAATCAAAAAACGTTGCTTCGGAGAAATATCTGCTCACTTAGGGATAAAAGGCCTGGTGAGGCAAGTCATCTGCAGCAAATACAAATGCAGAAGCTGTAGGAATTAATGAAGGAGATATCCAGCTCGCAAGGCTATAAAGTCTGTCTCGAGTTATCACTATGCTGCAGCCTCACCTAGGGCTTCTAATCATGTTTTAGCTCCAAGTTACCTATTATTCCTCTACAAAATCCATAGAAATCTGACGTGAGCTCTTAGGGTCTCCATGGCTGATGATGTGGCTTAAAGCTGTTGGGATGCCTCAACCAACTGACTTTGGAGTGGAGAAATGACTCCTGTCCATATTGTAGTGATCATTATGAAAAGGACATGGAAGTGTTGGAGCAAGTGCAGAGGAGGCCACAGAGCTGCTCAGAGCACTGGAGCATCTCCCTGTGAGCACAGGCTGAGGGAGTTGGGGCTGTTGAGCCTGGAGAAGAGAAGGTTGTGTGGAGAGCTCAGAGCACCTTGCAGGAGCTGAAGGGGCTCCAGGGAAGCTGCAGAGGGATCTGTGTTAGGAGCTGCAGGGACAGCACAAGGGGCAATGGGCACAAATTGAAGCAGGGAAATTGAGGTTGGATGTTAGGCAGAAGTTTTGCCTGTTCTGGTGGTGAGACCCTGTCCCAGGGTGCCCAGGGAGGCTGTGGCTGCCCCAACCCTGGCAGTGTTCACAGCCAGGTTGGCTGAGCCTTGAGCAACCTGCTCTGGTGGGAGGTGTCCCTGCCCAGGGCAGGGCTTGGGGCTGGGTCAGCTCTAAGCTCCATTCCAACCCCTCAACATTCTATGATTCTCTGATTCTCTAATATGTTTTGTTTCCATAACCACAAACCACTTTCATCCCAAAAAACCATTTCCTTTTGTGTATGTGAATCTGAATGGAATTGCTCTGGATAAATGTAGTCAGAATTGCCCTCATCGGCAGCAGAACTGTTGATTCATTTCTGGTTTTGTTTCATTGAGGTGGTGGGTTTGGTTTTTCTTTTCCACAGAGCTGCATTACGTGGGAATATGAGGGTTGCACAATGTATGCAAACACATTTTGCTGTTTGAGCAAGAGGGCTCAGGGTTGGGTGGCATACTGTAATTCATCAGAAAGTCTGACACTGTGCTACAAATAAGGACACTTTTCTCTCTTTTTCCCAACAAACATTCAAGTGCATTGTTTGATCAAGCAATAACAACACTTTAATCTACCTTGTGTACTCTCTTCAGAAGGAGAGGTCAGAGAATAATGGTTCTCTCTGGGTTGGAAATGAAGCCTTTTAGAAATGCTTTTAGATGCAAAGATCTGTGGGCAGGATTTGTCTTACTTGGAGAATTATACGTTTTGCTGGAAAACAAACCATCTCCTTGGAGTCCGAGATGACAGATAATGGAAGTTATTCTTTCAGTGTCACAGATTTGCATCCCAAA
>NW_008684787.1:0-11453 GCF_000695815.1 Acanthisitta chloris | reverse complement strand
AGCAGGATCACTCTGCAATCAACGGCTGATGAAGTTACTCTGAGCTTCTCCATGGATATCAATCAGCTTTGGATTAAGCCTTCAGAGGATAAAGGAATAAGTATCTTTGCCCTCAGTGTGAGAAGGACATGGAAGTGTTGGAGCAAGTGCAGAGGAGGCCACAGAGCTGCTCAGAGCACTGGAGCATCTCCCTGTGAGCACAGGCTGAGGGAGTTGGGGCTGTTGAGCCTGGAGAAGAGAAGGTTGTGTGGAGACCTCAGAGCACCTTGCAGGAGCTGAAGGGGCTCCAGGGAAGCTGCAGAGGGATCTGTGTTAGGAGCTGCAGGGACAGCACAAGGGGCAATGGACACAAATTGCAGGAAGGAAATTTAGGCTAGATCTTAGGCTCAAGGCCTCATCCAACCTGGAATGAACATTGCCAGGGTTGGGGCAGCCACAGCCTCCCTGGGCACCCTGGGACAGGGTCTCACCACCAGAACAGGCAAAACTTCTGCCTAACATCTAACCTCAATTTCCCTCCTTCAGTTTGTGCCCATTGCCCCTTGTGCTGTCCCTGCAGCTCCTAACACAGATCCCTCTGCAGCTTCCCTGGAGCCCCTTCAGCTCCTGCAAGGTGCTCTGAGCTCTCCACACAACCTTCTCTTCTCCAGTCCATCCCAATCCATCTTTTCCCATCCATCCCACCCACCTTCCATCCCTCCCTCAGGAATGGAAAGTCCTAGTTAAACTTTCAGGTGGGCTGCAGTGTGTAATAGAAATGTCTCCCAGAGTGACACAGATATTGCACCTTGTTTGCTCAGGATTTCACTTGGATAGTGTTAGCCTCAAATCTGCATAGCATCATTTTTTTGTCTCTAGGCTGTTCCTTTGGAAAAGATTAGGTGCTTGGCTGTTTTCACAGTCATTTAAAAGTCTAGAATGAAGCCAGACAGCCCAACAGTCAGTCCTGGCTGTTTTTATCAGAGCCTCATCTGTTTCAGGATGTCAGTGGAAGTTCTGCTTAACCAAGCAGGGCAAAAGTTGCTCTACACATTCTCCCCCTCCCTCTCTCTGGCTATTGTGTTCCTTTGTCAGAAGTTCCTGTCTTTCAGCCATAGTTTTAGGAACAACCTTTGCTGCAAGTTAGGAAAATGAAAGATAAAACTGGGAAGTGAAATTCAGGCCTAAGTTAATAATTAGACCTCAGTGTAGAAAGAGCCATTTGTCCCAATCAAAAGCTCTGGATGTGTATTCCATGTTAAAGAAGGTAACAGTGGGAATTGTATAATAAGGAATCCTGTAAGAGGTCAGAGTGGAGAGCCAAGATGATCTTTTTTCTACCTCTGATTTTTCAGCATGCCTAATGACACAGGATTTTTACAGGAGATGGGGGGGAAAAAAGGATCTTTGAAGTCTTGGCAGATATTCAGCTGAGCTAAACAACCTGCACAAGTAGCTGCCAAATGCTTATTATCCCAGGTGAGAAGAGTTTTTCCTCTTTTATTTTTAATGAACACAAGAAGGACCCAAAATCTTTCCCACAGAAAAGCACATCTGGGGATTTGCTAGAAAATTTGGGGTCACTGATTTGCTTGAGCTGGAATAAAATAGACCTACTGAGGTGAATTTTTAATGAGGAAGTTAGACCTGCACACAACACTGCCCAACATGCCATGCTGAGCTGCTGCCAGGGCTGAGCATCCTGAGGGGCTGCAAACATGGGCTAAGGCTGTGTGAGTGTTCAGTGGTACAGGCACCGTAGGACCACCAAACATCACTCTAGGCTGATCCAAAAACTGTTCTCACCCCAAAAGTTGTGCTTTGAAATGAAACCTGACTCTGCAAAGTGATTTTTTTCTATTAGTAGCTTTTGCTAAAGATAAGCAGCATCTTTTTTCTTTCCAAATAGACAACCATAATTCTAGAGTCTAAGCAGCATTTTGTTAAGTTTCCTTCCTTTCCTTTCTGTGGAATGCATAGTTCTGCAAGGACCAAGTGGAGATAATCTAAAGAAGGACCTTAAATAACTTCAGGAAGTCAAAGGTGATTAAAAATCATAGGACCATAGAATTTTAGGGGTTGAAATGGAGCTCAGAGCTGACCCAGCCCCAAGCCCTGCCCTGGGCAGGGACACCTCCCACCAGAGCAGGTTGCTCAAGGCTCATCCAACCTGGCTGTGAACACTGCCAGGGTTGGGGCAGCCACAGCCTCCCTGGGCACCCTGGGACAGGGTCACACCACCCTTAGAGTAAAAACCTTTTTTCTACTAGCTAACCTAAACTTCCCCTCCACACTCAGCCCCCTGTGATGCTCCAGCTGTTCCAGGAGATCCTGCCTGGCAGTGAGGGCCCTGCTGCCTCTGCAGCACCCTGAAATGATGACTTGCTCCCAATGTCAAGGTGTCCCCAGGTTAGCAGGCATTCACTTGGTCCTTCCCAGCAAACAGACTAGCTAACCTAAACTTCCCCTCCACACTCAGCCCCCTGTGATGCTCCAGCTGTTCCAGGAGATCCTGCCTGGCAGTGAGGGCCCTGCTGCCTCTGCAGCACCCTGAAATGATGACTTGCTCCCAATGTCAAGGTGTCCCCAGGTTAGCAGGCATTCACTTGGTCCTTCCCAGCAAACAGACTCACAAGTGAGGTTGGGTTGGAAGGGACCACAGTGGGTCACTGGTCCCACCTCCTACTCCAGCAGGGCCACCCTAGAGCTCATGGCTCAGGGCTGTGTCCAGAGGGGTCTGGAATATCTGCAGTGAGGAGAATCCACGACCTCTCTGGGCAATCTGTTCCGTGCTCAGGGACTGCACAGCAAAGAAGTTCTTCCTCGTGTTCAGGTGGAACTTCCTGGGCATCAGTTTGTGCTGTTCCCTCTTGTTTGATTGGTTTCCCCACTGAGCAGAGTCTGATCATCCTCTTGGCACCTCCTGTTCATGGACTTGAATCCATTCCTGAGGTCCCTCTGAGTTGTCTCTTCTGGAGGCTGAACAGCCCCAACTCCCTCAGCCTTTGCTCATCCCTGAGGTGCTCCAGTGCCTTCAGCATCTTCCTTGCCCTGCCCTGGACCTGCTGCAGGAGCTCCATGTCCCTCTGGCCCTGAGGAGCCAGAACTAGGACATTTAAGTCATCCCAAAGCTGCAATGGCTTTAACAAACATTCAGACAGAACCTCCTGGGTGCCAGCAGAGGATAGAGCAACATCCATAAATCACTACGACAGTTTTACCCCATCATAGTCATTCTTTCCGTGCCCCCTGACTGCAGGTGTGTGGGATGATGGGATCACTGTGAGTTCTGGGTAGGGATGTGAAATTTGAACACATGAGGAGACAAGTGTTGCCTTTAGCTAAAAACTATGATGGTCTCTGTGTTTGCTGTATCATGATGACCTTGTGTCCCAGTTTCCACTTCTAAAGATGCTGTTTGGCTGCACTGACAAATTGTCAGTCATCTTTAGGTACAATAACTACTACCATGTCCTCTCTTATTAGAGGTTCTGCTGTTTACTTCTATCTATTTCAAATTTCATTCCTTTTATCATGGCAATTTTGATGAAAATCTGAAGTGTATTTAGTATTGTCTAGTTTGGTAAGATTAGATTACAGCTCGTTTTAAACCTAGACTCGTGCATCGAGGCAATGTATCATCCAAGGAATTTGTTTGTTTGTCTTTTCCCAGTGATGAATCACTTTCTTCACACCACTGTACTCTAACCTCATAATGGCATTCATTAGCACAACATATTCAAAGCCTCTGCTTGAGAATGTAGTACGGAGCAAGTGGTATAATTAGGATAAATGGGATGGGAAATGTGGCAGTTAGAGCTGAGCTGAGTTACAGTTACTCTTCAGGGTAAGAGTTCTGCAGTCGTTTGTCCAGTGGAAGTTAATAGAGATTGGATTAAAACCAAGTGTAAATATCTGGACTACCCCAAGTCTGTTTTGAAATGCTGCATAGAAGGGTTTGGGTCAGAAGGGACCTATAAAGGTCATCTCGTCCTACCCTCCTGAAATGATCAGGGACATCTTCAACTACATCAGGGCACAGACTCAAGCTCTGCCAGGGGAGGGTTAGGTTGGAGATTAGGAAGAGATTTTTTGCAGAGAGAGTGCTCAGGCATTGGAATGTGCTGCCCAGGGAGGTGGTGGATTCCCCATCCCTGGAGGTTTTCAAGCTGAGACTGGATGTGGCACTTAGTGCCATGGGCTAGTGACCACGGGAGGGTTGGACTTGATGATCTTGGTGGCCTTTTCCAACCTGCTTGGTTCTATGATTTTATGATTCTAGATCAGGTTGCTCAGAGCCCCATTCAATCTGTCCTTAAGTATTTTCAGGGATGGGACATCTACAACCCCTGGTCAACATGTTCCAGTGTTTCCTTAAATATCCTCCATTTCACAGGCTGCCACATCTTCCCTCCTGCAGATATCAAATAGCTTGTGATTTTTAGTAGAAATAAAGGCAAATTAGGCTGCTAGGAGGTCCAGTAAAGTTAAGCATTTAATGTGAGGAATTGGCTTACGTTGCAGATGATGAACGGAGTAATTTGTTGTCTACCCAGAAAGAGGAACCAGCTGTATCTCAGCTGAGATGTTCAAGCCAACTTTGTTTTATCTGAGAAACAGATCATAATAGATAACAAGTGCTTAGTAGTTTGGGCTGTGTACAGAGTGAGTTCTGGGATCATTTTGCTTTAGGGAATTTTCGTAAGACATTTGCAATAGTAATATAACAACATATCCACACAGGAATGATGATAAGGTAACCATAGCAATGATGATAAGACAGAACTGATTCCAACAGAGACACATAAGCCATAGAAGAGAGATCCAGGAAAATATACAGTTTAAGAAAATGAATATATCAAATGCACAGGCTCAGGTCTAAAAGCCACTTGGGCAAAGGCTTGTTCTTTCCTCATTAGATTATCTTCTAGCTGCTTGTTCCTTTTATTTCTCTTGCTAAACCAGAGTCATGATGGGCCTGGAGGGGATAACAGGCTGTTAGTTAGTTTTACTGTCTTAATTTTAGCAATGTAGTGAGTTAATGCAGTGAGACCCACCTGGAATCCTGCACACAGCTCTGGGGCCTCAGCCTGAGAAGGACATGGAAGTGTTGGAGCAAGTGCAGAGGAGGCCACAGAGCTGCTCAGAGCACTGGAGCATCTCCCTGTGAGCACAGGCTGAGGGAGTTGGGGCTGTTGAGCCTGGAGAAGAGAAGGTTGTGTGGAGAGCTCAGAGCACCTTGCAGGAGCTGAAGGGGCTCCAGGGAAGCTGCAGAGGGATCTGTGTTAGGAGCTGCAGGGACAGCACAAGGGGCAATGGGCACAAAGTGAAGGGGGGAAATTGAGGTTAGATGTTAGGCAGAAGTTTTGCCTGTTCTGGTGGTGAGACCCTGTCCCAGGGTGCCCAGGGAGGCAGCAACCAGCCCTATAAACCTGATGAAGAGAAAATTCCCATTGATTTTAGCAGTTATTTTCCTGCGTTGGGCTTATGGTATTCATCCCACTGCAATGCATTTCATAAGATTTGATTGCAAAAATGGTTCACAGACTTGGGTTTGCATTGTTATAAAGCCATTCATGCTGCCAATCCTCTGTGTTTCAGCCTTGCAGCTTCGTGGCAGTACCAACTGTTGCTTTTTCCCCCTCTTTGAAACAGAAAGGAAAAATCCAAACTTGCAGCATTACAAATCTGTTTTGCATAAGTCCTTGGGCCAAAGCCATCTCTGCAGTAACTCTGTTGCCTCAAGTTGTATCTATTTGCTTCCTGCATTTCACTCCAGAAGTGTCATCACTGGAGGCAGAAAAGTGATATGCTGAGAGTGATTGCAGAGATTATCACAAAGAGATCCTGATCTCCACTCTCATCAAAATCTCTGTGTAATCCCCTACACATCAAGTCCAAGTTCCAAGCAGTGTGCTCTAAATGATGTGCTTGGCATCTCTTGGACCAGGCAGCAGAAGCAGGAGATGAATGCCTAAAATAGGATATGGAGAAGTGATGTAGAAACTGTGGTGGTTCAGTTCCAAACTAACAAATGAGCCTGGCAGGTTGGCATGGCTTTTTGCAGTGACCTGGATCAGGCAACTGTTGGAGAGCTTATCCGTGTGGGTTGGTTTTGGTGCTGGTTTTGGTCTGCAGGCACAGCACAGTTGGATGAGGAAAAGTACAAGAGGAACTTGAGATATAAGTCAAACTTGTCACTGCAAGGCATTTACAAATCATCTGAACTATGGTCCCCATTACTCAGAGCCTGCTTCTGTCCAAGAGGGATATCTATCCAGCAGGGAGAAAGGGAGGAAAGTCAAAGCTTAGGTTTCAGCCAATTCCTTGCCTGGATTTTTTCCTCTTCAGTTTTCAAGGGGAACAAATGAATCTTAGGAGCTGTGTACATCTAGATGGTTAGAAGTCAATGATCCCAAGGACAAGATCCGCTGTGTACATCTAGATGGTTAGAAGTCCATGATCCCAAGGACATAGAATTGTTGGAGCAAGTGCAGAGGAGGCCACAGAGTTGCTCAGAGCACTGGAGCATCTCCCTGTGAGCACAGGCTGAGGGAGTTGGGGCTGTTGAGCCTGGAGAAGAGAAGGTTGTGTGGAGAGCTCAGAGCACCTTGCAGGAGCTGAAGGGGCTCCAGGGAAGCTGCAGAGGGATCTGTGTTAGGAGCTGCAGGGACAGCACAAGGGGCAATGGGCACAAACTGAAGGAGGGAAATTGAGGTTAGATGTTAGGCCGAAGTTTTGCCTGTTGTGGTGGTGAGACCCTGTCCCAGGGTGCCCCGGGGGGCTGTGGCTGCCCCAACCCTGGCAGTGTTCACAGCCAGGTTGGATGAGCCTTGAGCACCCTGCTCTGGTGGGAGGTGCCCCTGCCCAGGGCAGGGCTTGGGGCTGGGGGAGCTCTCAGCTCCATTTCAAACCCTAAAATTCTATGATTCTCTGATTCTATGATCCCAGCTGAGCTCAGAGCCCACTAGGCCAGGCAAAACACAAAGAACCAAACAACTGCTCCCTGCTGCAATGGGGCTGAAGCTTAAAAAGTAAAGGGCAGAATGGGAAACAGAGGCAGAGCAAGATGATGGGATTTGCCTTTGTTTCCCTTTCACCATGATAATGGGCACTGACTTCCCAGCAGGAGAATGGTGAGACAACATGATGCTTCCAGCTCATGGCTCTCCTTGTGGGCACCCCCTGGTTGGTTGGGGTGGACACCTTGATGTACAGAGAGAAGAATCTATTCTCATGGGAAAAAACAACACCTAGTAAGAATAACACTAAGGGTTTGATGTTTAAAGATGTCACTGTTAAATGAGAATGATCAAATTAGTCCATTGTAACATGAGGTCAAGCTGAAATGGAATCAAAGATGAAGGGACCAGAAACTCCTTTTTTTTTGGTGACACAAGAGACCCCATACAAGAGAGGTAAAAAGAGTAAAACAGAAGAGACCAGGGGATAAAGGCACATGAAAAGCTTTTCCTCACAGCTTTTGATTAAAAGAGAGCTATGTGTTTTTATGTACTTAGTATTTTCCCTTATTTTCCAGGCAAAGAACGGGTAGGAACTCAAAAGAATTGGCTACTTAAGTCCCATTATATTTGCTTTCTGTTTTGAAACCTTCCTAGTTCTGTTGTGTGGCTCAAAGCAGTTGAAAACCCTTTCAATGACCTCTTACATCACTTGTGCTTTGGATTTCTTTCCATCATCAAGGCCTTCAGCAAAGAGTTTTCTCTATGGAAACACTTGGGGGCTGGGATTGAAAAACTTTGATTTCTGGAGGCTGATACATGAATTGATGTGCTAGAGGTAGAAATGAAGACAAAGGCAACCTTCTTGCAAAAGAGTTGGAATTGCAGCCTGGAATTGGGCTGTATAACACATATTCCTGACATCAGCCAAGTTTTGCTCCTTTTTTTCTGTGCTTGTTATCGAGGCTATTACAAATAAACATGTTGACAGCTCATCTTTGGGAAAAGAACCACCTCAGCTCTGCAGAGAAACACCCTCAGAATGGGCTGCATAACCTGCCCAAATCCTAGGGCAGAAAACTGCACGTGCCTAGACAGAGAAAAATCTCCAAGGTCCATTCCAACTCTAAAAATTCTATGATTCTATGAAATTTTCAAGGTCTTGATGTAAATTTTCACCATGGTTTGGCAATGAAACCCTCATGCTTCAAAATCTTTCCCCAAAACATTTTGAAGGTTCATTTGAAGTTGCTCAGCATTTCAACAAGGTTACTTCATTCCTGGTTTATTTCTCAGAAATGTTGTTGCAATATAAAATAGAATAGGAAATGAAACAATTCAAGGGAACACAATGTTTAAAACAGGATAACCTGATGTTTAATTCCAAATATGTCATAACAGGATAGTCTGTTATCAACTACTTTTGCTGCTCAGCCTGGAATTTGGCAAAATTGGCATCCTTGTGTAGCTTTTTCCTGTCCAATCCTCAAGGACAGCTACTAAAATGGGTACAAAATATTACCGTTTTCCTTGCTGTACAACAAAGTTTATCCAACAAGTAATGTAACTGTCTCGATGATAATTTTAAGGGAAAACAGCACTTGGTTTAGACTAAATTTTAGTCTGCTTACCTAAGAGTTTTGTGACAGACACATCCTTTAAAAATTGCACTGAAAGGCACAAAACAAAAGGGAAGGACACTTAAATATTTGGTTGAATCAAATAATCAGTTGGATGTTCTATAGGAAATTGTGTTGTTCTGTAATAAGGTCATAACACTATTTGAACCTATGGTAAAACAGGGAGGAGACACTGTCACTTGCACTAGCAGCTTCTTGGCATGAGAGCTGTGAACATGGAGAACAGAAGCTTTAGGAAGGAAAAAACCCATAAAAGTTAAAAAAAAATGTATGCACAACCACAAAAATTTACCTTTTACTAAGTAGACTCAAGATACTGTTGCTTATGACCCATGAACTTAGAGCCACAAAGTCTGAGATCTATAGTGAAAAAAGAATCTGAGTTTGAGATGGTCATGAACTGGAGCTCTACAAGGCATGGAAATCACAGAATCATCAGAGCTGGAAGGGACCCTGAGGATCATCAGTCCAACCCCTGCCCTGCACAGACATCCCTGACAGTCACACCCTGTGCTGAGAGCATTGGCCAAACACCTCTGGAGCTCTGTCAGCCTTGGGGCTGTGACACTGCCCTGGGAGCTGTTCAGGGCCCAAACACCTCTGGGGAAAGAAGAACCAGTTGCTAATCTCCAGCCTAACCCTGCCCTGACACAACTCCAGCCCATTCCCTGGGTCCTGTCCCTGGGCCCAGAGAGAAGAGGTCAGAGCTGTCCCTGCACTTCCTTCCCTGAGGAATTGGATCCAGCCATGAGCTCTGTGCTCAGTCTCCTCCAGCTGAACAGCCCAAGTGCCTCAGCCACTGCTCATGTGCCTTCCCCTCAAGGCCCTTCACCACCTTCATTACCTCATTTGCAAACATTGGGGAAAACAGGAAATTCAGTAAGTCAAGAGCAGGAAATATTAGAAGTTGTGAGGCATCACCCTAGCAATAAGGACCAGGTCAACCTTCCAAAGGAGTGGGTTGGCTGAAGGGCTCTGTTGACTCATGGGTTAGGTGAACAGAAACAGGGAGAGGTGTGATGATAGCACAAAATGTGGGTTTATTCACTTTAAAAAAACAGCTGTGAGTTGAATTCTGCTAATGGGAAATGACAAAGCAGAAAGAGCTGGAATGCATTGGGAAGAGCATTGCCAGCAGGTCAGGGAGGTGATCCTGTCCCTCTGCTCAGCCCTGGGGAGGTCACACCTGGAGTGCTGTGTCCAGTTCTGGATCCTCAGGGCCAGAGGGACATGGAGCTCCTGCAGCAGGGCCAGGGCAGGGCAAGGAAGATGCTGAAGGCACTGGAGCACCTCAGGGATGAGCAAAGGCTGAGGGAGTTGGGGCTGTTCAGCCTCCAGAAGAGACAACTCAGAGGGACCTCAGGAATGGATTCAAGTCCATGAACAGGAGGTGCCAAGAGGATGATCAGACTCTGCTCAGTGGGGAAACCAATCAAACAAGAGGGAACAGCACAAACTGATGCCCAGGAAGTTCCACCTGAACAGGAGGAAGAACTTCTTTGCTGTGCAGTCCCTGAGCACTGAACAGATTGCCCAGAGAGGTCGTGGATTCTCCTCCCTGCAGATATTCCAGACCCCTCTGGACACAGCCCTGAGCCATGAGCTCTAGGCTGGCCCTGCTGGAGTAGGAGGCGGGACCAGTGACCCACTGAGGTCCCTTCCAACCTCACTAATTCTGTGATTCTGTGATTTGGTTAACCATAGCTGTGACATTTCCATAAGTAGGATAGGCCAACAGCTATTTTCCTTTGATCCATGAAAGCATTGATAGATGGTACAAACTGTTTTGGAGACTTCATCTGGAGTTTTGCATGCAACTATAACCATTAATAAACATGTAATTATTCATGTCCTAGGAGGCAGCTTAAAATTTGAGCAGGCAAAGGAATATCCAGGGAATGGGAACAGCTATGCAAGTGAAGTCCAAGACAAGTTCTATTTACGCTGTAATGAACCATAAATTCAGGTACTTCCAGTTAGGAAAATATGGTGGTTTTTTTCTGAAAGGATTATCCTGCAAGGAATAAATCAGCCCAGGCAAAACCCCATGGCTTGGGCCAGCTTGCTCAAACCTAATCCAGTTGATTTTACACTGCTCTTTATCAGCCAGATTGCGGCAGAGTTTGGCATGTGTAAGCTCAGACAGCAAATGCTGAGACAGAATCTGATTGTCTTCCATAAATATGATGAAAGAGCCAAAGGGGAAGCAACAGAGAGAAACAGGAACTAACAAAACTCAAGGACTACATTGGCACTTGGACAAGTGATAAAAACTGGTCATGAGCAAATTCAGCCTGGAATGCTGAAGGATTTTAGCAGGACAGCTTGAAAATGGCCTTCTTGGAGTAAAAGAGGGAGCAGAAAACACAATTGATTTAACAGTTTCATCAAACTGGAACTCAATTAATATTTTAAAGAGATTTCATGGCATAAAACACACTGAAATAATAGAGATCTGGATTCAGTGATCCAGAACATTGCTTCTAAGTCTCGTTCATGAAAAACAGCTGTAAATAATATGCCCAGAAAACATGAAAGACCATAAAATATCCTCTGTAAAACAAAAAAACATAATGGGGAGATAAAAAAATAGGTGCAAAGGGCAACATCATAGTCTCAGGAGGAAGGAGAATGTGAACTGGAAAGAAAACATGCAGAGGGAAGGGAGAAAGCACCAGGCAACACAAGAGTCATCGAGTAAAAACAGACCAATCAGTATTGCTGGTGTCAGAAACAATGTGATCTAGTGTCCTTATTAATAATCTCTGAGGAATATGAGCTGCATATGAAGAGCTCTCACAGATGGCCTTGGCTTGGAGGAACTGAACACAGAATCATAGAATCGTAGGATATTAGGGGTTGGAATGGAGCT
>NW_008684786.1:552-1035 GCF_000695815.1 Acanthisitta chloris | reverse complement strand
GGAGACCCTCATCCTCCTCCTCCTGATGAGAGCCAGCAGCCCGCAGATCCTCCCCCGTTGCCACTCACTCCCCTCCCCACGCCACATCCCATCCCCATCCCTCCCTTTGGGGACTGACTGCCTCATGCCACCACATCCCCACGGGCACGTAGCCCAAACTCTCCCTTCACATTCTTGGAGGAGTCAACAGCACCCCCCACATCCCTCCAATTCCTGGACCACCTGCTCCGAGCCAGCAGCCCGCAGATCCTCCCCCGTTGCCACTCACTCCCCTCCCCACGCCACATCCCATCCCCATCCCTCCCTTTGGGGACTGACTGCCTCATGCCACCACATCCCCACGGGCACGTAGCCCAAACTCTCCCTTCACATTCTTGGAGGAGTCAACAGCACCCCCCACATCCCTCCAATTCCTGGACCACCTGCTCCCCATGCCATGCCGTGTCCAGTTCCCCAACCTCTCTCTGGGGACAAGCCACCTCC
>NW_008684786.1:0-479 GCF_000695815.1 Acanthisitta chloris | reverse complement strand
AACCCCCCAAAAAACCCTCCAATTCCTGTAACACCCCTATTGCCACTCATCCCGCTTTTGGGGAGAGGGGGATCCTTGCCATGAATCCCTACAACCTTTCAGGGGTACACATGATCTTTCCCACCATCACAGCAGAGTGATACCCAGCCAGGATATGGGCATTCCTACCTCAGCACCACTCTATGGGGCGATACCCCTCGCTAAAGAAGGGGGAGATAGAAAATGACCTCTGGGACGCTGGAAGGGACCCCACACGGCGTTGTGGGGGTCCCCATCAGCCACCCCCACCCTCATTCCCTCCACCTTTGTCCCCCCAAACCGGTACCGAGGGCTGCCCTGGCTCCAGTGGAGGATGCTGCGGAACCGGGAGGGGGGGGCTCGCGGTGGTCGGGCAAGTTGGGGAGGGGGAGGAAGATGAAGGGCGGGCGAGTTAGGAGGAGCTGCTTTGCATCCCTTCACGTCAGCCCTGCCTCATTCCC
>NW_008684785.1:0-480 GCF_000695815.1 Acanthisitta chloris | reverse complement strand
CAAACAACTCAAATCATGGTTTAAACAGCTTAAAGCCACACCCATTACAATCTCCATCTCTGGTCCTTTCGGACCAGGCCATCTGATGTATCAGTGCAATGAACCATTCTCCTTGTTGCCAACCTGGCTAGCTTGAGTCCATCATTAGTGTAGTCCACATCATAGGCTGCAGGTGGGTCTCTTCTTTGTCATGGCTCATCAACAGGTCACAGTCTTTTCACAGTCCTTTCAACTTAAGTTCACAGAGGAGTTCCAATCCAACTGGTACAGCAGCACAGAAATGGCAGCAACACCCTGGCCCTCTGCCAGCCCAGGCAACTCTCCATGGTTGTTATCACAATACAGCAAAGTGGTCAGTCCAGAGTCTCATTCGGGGGTGGAGGGTGGGGAGGTGGACACAGAAGCGTGGCAGGCATCCAGGTGGAAGCAATGTGGTTCTTGAGTTCTGGTGGAATACACCCCAAAAGGTGTGCGTGGCCT
>NW_008684784.1:0-3733 GCF_000695815.1 Acanthisitta chloris | reverse complement strand
CCTGGGCTCATGTCCAGCTGCTGTCAATCTCCAGGTCCTTTACTGCTGGGCACTTTCCAGCCACTCTGCTCCAAGCCTGTTGCGCTGAAGGGGTTGCTCTGACCCAAGGGCAGGACAGAGCACTTGGCCTTGTTGAGCCTCATACCATTGCCCTCCAGCCCATCAATCCAGAGACTGTCTGCCTGGGCTCATGTCCAGCTGCTGTCAATCTCCAGGTCCTTTACTGCTGGGCACTTTCCAGCCACTCTGCTCCAAGCCTGTTGCGCTGAAGGGGTTGCTCTGACCCAAGGGCAGGACAGAGCACTTGGCCTTGTTGAGCCTCATACCATTGCCCTCCAGCCCATCAATCCAGAGACTGTCTGGGTCCCTCTGCAGAGCCTTCCTGCCCTCCACAGTCTGTCCCAGCCTTCCCAAATTCAAAAGGTTTGGGGCACTGCACTGTTCATCCACCATCACTTGAATTATCTTTATTTAAGCAGAGCTCTTAGTATGTGTTCTCAGCCTTCAATGCTTAGAAAAACACAGCGGAAGCTGGATGACTATTTTAGTAGCCAGAAACATTGTGCAACCATAACTGGCTGTTCTGTCCTTGCTCATAGCACAGCCTCAAAATCACTCAGGGTCCTGCAGAGGCTGCTGAGACCAAGAGAAATCCTTGTGATGGTGTCTGAAGGGAGCATGGTGAGGAGTCCAGGAGGTGCTGCAAGAAGCAGCACCATAACCAGGTGGGTACAACAGGACAGACAAAACTCATGGCAGGAAGCAAAAGGACTCTGCAAATTCACCCACCTGAGACCAGTATCCTGCCAAAATCCGCTTTTAGATTAATAATTTTCCATCTGAAGTTAAGGCAATGCACCTACCCTGCTAGTCCCAGAGACAGTAAAAGCAATGGTTCATCCTGCCTTGATGCAATTACCTCTTCCCACAAACCCCACCTTGTTCCTTTGAAACACCAACCTAAGGATTTCATAACGCTGCAGATAAGCTCTGCCATGCCAGTCCCTGCTTAAAGGATAAGCAAACATAAGGGGAAGTGAAATGGCCCAGCCGGCATCACACCATGAGTCAGCACCCAGGGAATGAACCCAGGGCCCAGGGCTGGCAGCACCCCAGCCACGGGCTGTTTTAGCAGCAACACTAAACACAATGCACAGAGTGGAGCATCGGCTTTGTCTCCTTAAAAGCAAAACGACCAAAATTCCACTCTCCAAGCTGCAAGCTGTTAGCGCACAGATCAGAATTAAAGGCAGGTTTAGGATTATCATAACTTCTCATTTTCCCAGAAAGTTTTAAAGGACCAAAGTGCTCTGATGAGATCCAAAGCTTCACTGTTGGGTTGCCCAAAATGTGCAAGAACAGGCTTGGGGAGAATCAGGCATGTACTAAGAATGTGAATAAAGTGAAAAAAAAGACCTCAAATAGTGAAAGAAGAGCAGGTTGCAAAAACAAATGAAAACAAAACCTCATGCTTGCTCAACACAAGGCAATCACTAAAGGCAGGGTAAGGGGAAACAAACACATTCTTTGGTATCTGTTTGGTTTTGCACAGCTCTCTCACAGGCACGCATGAAGTACAGGCTGTGCAAGGGAGCGACATGGGAACGGTGACATTCACGGCATCGCATGTTCAGCTTCAGGCGTGTCTGGACTTTGGTCCCTGGGCAAGCAGGAGCTGCAACAGGGTGCCAGAGAGCAAATCTCTTAATATGAGAAAATTTATCATCCAGTCCTGTGTCCCAAGAGCATGAACAAACTCCAATGCAGAGAGCAAGGTGAGAGAGCTATGCTTTTCCAACAGAGCACATCATGAGCATCACACCATCAGCTCCAGCAAGGACCAGGTTCCAGTGCAGTAACAGACACAGCAACTACCAAAGAAACCAGAACTGCTGGGGTTTAAAGCTAAATGAGTCCCTAGATGAGGCTGGAATCACAGTCCTGCCACCCCAACAGAGTAAGCTTATCACAGAATAACAGAATCATCAAATGGTTTTGTTTGGAAAGGACCTTAGATTTCATCTTGTTTCACCCCTCCACCATGGGTACTGACACACTGACACAGGTTGCTCAGAAAAGCTGTGTATGCCACATCCCTGGAAGTGTTCAAGGTCAAGTTGGATGCGGCTTGGAGCAACCTGGTCTAGAGGAAGGTGTCGCTGCCCATGGCAGAGGAGTTGGACTAGATGGTCTTTAAAGTTCCCTTCCGACCCGAACCGTTCTACCGTTCTATAATTCTATGAAATCACTTGCTTCAGCAAAGACTTCTCCTTCCCCTTTTGGCTTAAGCAAAGTAATTTAAGAAGAAAATTGCAGGAGGAAGTATGTGTCCTTTCACAGTACTTAACGGCAAACAGGAGCTGGTTGTGCAGCCCTCCACACCTCATCTAAATTTGGTTTTCTTCTGCACATCTCGTTCTCCCCCCTCTCCCCAGTGCTTGCAGCTGATGTACAGTCACCAGTATGTGGTGTGGAGAATCCTTGGGGTGGTACCTACCTTTTCCATGGGCCAAACAACCGCAGCAGGGCCTTGATCTCTCCACTGAGTCACATCCATCACGATCCCAACCAACCTCCACCCCAGCTGCCTGCCCTAGGCATGTTTCCTTGATCGGGGAGGGGCTGAAGCACACAGGCTTCAGAAAGAAAAAAGCCAAGCAAAATCCCTGGCAGCACCAATTGTTTTGGGCTCAACAAGAACCAGGGATAATTCAGTAAAAAAGCCATGTTTGCAAAAAAAGACAAGAGTGACCGCCCCAGACAATTCCACAGCTCCTCCTTGCCCTGGGGGCTTGGGGCTGCTCCTGTCCTAGTATTTTCTGACACTGAGCCTCCTCCTGCAGGATCCTCCTTCAAAAAGCACTACACCACAGCTGGAGAGGAACAAACTGGGCAGAAATAGCTGAAGTTTGCCCTGCTCCAAGGACCTCCCCTTCAATCCAATGTGACACTGAGGCACAACAAGCCATGTCTACTGAGCGTTCCTGGCATCACAGTTATTCCCCTCAGCCTGGGGAGTACCACCACCACCCTCACATCCCTCTCCTCTGTGCAGTTGCAAAGGAAAGGGAGCACCATGGAAAACTTCTTGGCAGCAAATAGCTGAGAAGCAGCTGCCAAAATCTGGGGTTATTTTCCATGCCAGGTTTGATACCTATGTGGGATTTACATATTTGGCAGCACTATGCCAGTTAACACACTAATGATGCTGGGCAAGCTACTGCTCTGCACTTATCCTGCAACACACAGGAGCCCCAAATCTGGTGCCAGCTCCTCTTGGAGCCTATGCTGCATACCCTCATCCTGCAAGATGGGAGCTACTTCCGGGCAACATCTGGGAAACCCCAAGTGCCATTCACAGATGGGGATTTTTCAGTCCCAAAAAATAAAATTTGTAATTTATTTCCTGGTTGCCAGTGCCTGGAATAAGTTCTGCCACAAGAAGAGGAACTGAGCAGCCACAGCACCCACACTTTGCAGCAGGTATGTGGCATTTCTGCACTTCTGCATTCCCAAAAGCACAATTCAGAATAGATTGCGGTTTTCCCCAAAATGTGGCTTTTCCTCTGTGGCCTGGCACCTGGCAGCAGCACACTGAGTAATCTGAGATTAGCTCCCTATCAAAGAAACATTTTTGGCCATAGCGTCACCAGTGGCCAGTTAATTTTATCAAAGCTTCAGCCCGGCACTGACTTTCTCCAGCACAGCAGGGGCCAGTTGTTGCAATGTATTT
>NW_008684783.1:306-727 GCF_000695815.1 Acanthisitta chloris | reverse complement strand
GAGAAGGGGCTTAGGATAAGGGCAAAGCAACAGATGAGGGAACTGGGAGTGCCACAATGACTCACAGTGAATAAAAGTCCAGGGACACTATGGTCTGCCATCAACTTCAGTGATTTTTCTGTAAACAATGGGACTGAAGAGTGCTGTCCTAGTCTCTGCACCCCAGTAAGAATATCTGCATCCAGCTGAGCACAAGTCACTGCTCCCATCCTTGCTGTCCCTAAGGAGAACCAAGCAAGGGCTCTCCCACGAGCTTCTAAGTGCCTGTTCTCCCTGTGGAAACAATCCTTTGTGTATGTTTGGCTCTGTGAACACTGAGCTGCATGGTCACTCCTTTGAGTGACTATATGCTATTGCATCAAGGGGCTCACAGTATAGAGCCAAAATAAATGTAGCTGAGGGAAAGAATCTCTAAATAGAA
>NW_008684783.1:0-274 GCF_000695815.1 Acanthisitta chloris | reverse complement strand
GGGACAGGGCTAATGGAGGGCCACAAGGAAGATGTATTGAGGAGCAAGGAGGTCTGACAGGACAAAGGAGGAGTACAGCATGGGAAAAGTACAGACAGATCTGATGACAAACAGTGAAATGAAAATGCAGCTTCAGGGCAGCCCCTGTGTTACTCTGTGGGTTACTCTGACCCACTGCTCATGACAGGCAGCAGGACATGCCCTGCAGCACTGGGGCTGCCCAGTCCTTGGAACAAGGCTACCAGCAGGCTGTTGGCATACCGAGCTGCTGGGG